>NW_009613099.1:0-1036 GCF_000690535.1 Cariama cristata | reverse complement strand
TTTCCATACAATAATCCAACCCTTCCCCTACCATTGTCTTCATCTCCTCTTTTCCGCTTAGTTTGTCTGCCAGCAAGTGATGAATCACTGACTTAGAATGGGATTTAGGGTTTTTGAGTGGCTTGAGAGATGCCTCTGCTGGGGACAGCTGAAAAATCAGGAAGAATGAGGTTAAATGTAGCTGTTCGGTCTTTATTTAAGAATCTGTGAGATGGCCTTTGCTGATTTTAAGTAATTCCACATACATGTTGCACTGTAGAGATCACCTGAATATTTTTAATCTCTTCTGGTAGGACTACACGGTTGAGCACGCTCCTGTTTGTATGGGAAAAAGAATTAGGCTAAGATGAAAAAAAAAAAAAATTAAAAAAATTGCAGAGCAGGAAGCCGCCTTTTCAGTTACCACAAAGGCAGCAGTAAATCCTGTTAAGAGTCAGGTGAAACACCTAATCTTTACCTTTTGTTCCCATAAAGCCATGTGCTGCTTTGATGTTCTGTCTGTGCAGGGAAATGTGAATTAGGGAAAGGAAAATTAAAAAATCCAACTCAGATACTCTCAGGTTTTTGTTACCGACAGTTGAGCTACTGTCGAGCATTTTTCACTTTCTCCTTTCTTGTGTTTCTGTTCATGTCAGCCTGCGCTGCTTCTCATCTAAATATAACCTAGACCATCCTCTTAAACATTTCTTTTTACCCTTGGGAGCCTATCAAGTTTCTTGAAATTGAGCACAGGCAGAAAATTTTCAGATAGCTTTGGAGAGAGAGTGGAGATATTTTTGTGCCGAAGAGATCAAAATACAGAAAGCAAACCTTTATACCCTCCCTTCTCCAGAACGGCCAAGAGCGACTCTCTGTACATGCACGCACACGCATGTTTACGCATAAATAGATCCTCCTGTGGAAAAAAAAAAATAAAATTAATATATCGCCCGGCATCTAAGACCTCGCAGCTGGCGAGCAAATGGTGTCTCCGTCCCCTTGGGACGGGAACCAGCGACAGCCCGTCAGTGCCCTCAGCCCGCGGGGAGGCGAAGCC
>NW_009613098.1:0-2510 GCF_000690535.1 Cariama cristata | reverse complement strand
CAAAAAAATTTACAAATAATTTCTTGTCTAATCAGTTATTCTTCATCCCTGTGCACCATTGCTCCACAATAAGAACAAAATCAAAACAAAACAACTTTTTTGTGTCTTGTGTTTCTTTATAAAATTCAGCTCACTTTTTTTCCCCGCTGTTAAGTACATTTTTTCCTGTTAAATATCCTAGTATTGATACATTTATAATGGCAATTTTTTATGCTATATTGTAGCTCCTGCATTGGAAAAAATAAAAATATACTGGGTTGAGTTGTATTTAAACAGATTTTTTTTTTTTTTTAATCTAGGGTGGTTGCTAGTATAAAGATTTTTTTTCTTTTTATACAAGATTAAATCATACTTATATCACACAGGTCTACTAACTCTACTTTATAATGTAGGTCAAGTATAGGTTCACCAAAGGGACTTTAGTAGCTAAACACCATATTTGAAAAACTTATGTCTCCCGTCACAAAATGCATTAGAGAGGGATGCACTAGAGGAGTGTGTTATCCTACACACTTACACATTGCGTCTGGATTTGGCCTTAATGTAGAGAGGACCTCAGTCTATTCTTCAGTGTCTCTGCTAAAGGCTCTGCTGGAGAACTAGAAAGTGGCTATGAAACTAATTTATTGTAAAATTTTTTCTCTTTCTGTGCTTTTTGAATTATTTTACTGAGTTCCATGGTATTCAGTTGCCTGTAGTCTCACTGAAGTTAGTCAAATGATTAGTTCCATCTTTACACTATGCATTTAAAGAAAAAAGAACTTTCAAAGTATTTCATTATGCTGGAAGGGCTTAGAGCTATGAGGAAAATGAAAAGAATTCATAATTAATTTTTTAAATATTTCAAAATGTCAATTTTTTTTCTTGCTAGCACATATTGGAACGTGTTTCTACTATTTCAAGGGCACCAGAGGAGTATGGACAACTGATTAAAAAAACTCCTATTCCATCCAGAAAAAAATTGTTGTCATGAGAAGATCTAAATTGGATTACTTATTAGTGAAATTAGTTCTGTATTTTAAGGTAACAAAGATTCCTTCTCAGGGAGCTGAGCATAACATAATTGTATGAGTGCATGAGAATATGCTCTTTGTCCAACAGAGTTCCTATTCCATCAAGACAAAGAAATTATTCTTTTAAGAGATTCAAAGTCACAGCTTTCCCCACTTCTCTCTCAGCAACTTTTCTTTTTCATATTTGCCAGAGGAAAGCTGCCTCTCAAATCTAACACTGGAATAGCCAAAGGAATACAGCCATACTCTGAAGTCTGACATATGTCAGTAAAAGTCTTGAGTGATTTCTTGTTTTCTAATTAAACCTCGTAGGTCTCTGAATCCTACAAAAATCCAAATAATAAGTCAGAACACACTGTCTTGACAGCCAGAATGCCCAAAATTGAAAGGATTGAAACCTGGGAAGTCTTTCAGGAAACATGGTTAAAGTTTTATGTTTGGAATAAATCCTTATAAGCATGAAAATTCACTGGTTTAAGGTTTTGCTACATACCCCGCAATAGTTCTTTTTTGCCTTTGATACTCAAGTGATGCTGTTGCCATACGCACGATTGTGTAAAGCATGTTGGTATGCTGATGACATTAATCAATGACTCAGCTATTATCTATGATTGAATGGAACTGAATTTTCTTGACTTGCAAACGAGCAGCCTAGGAACATCCATGCTTCAGATCAAACACTGTGCGAGAATTATATCTTACCGTAAAATATGCCAATTAAAACATAATACTCAATTACAGTACATATAATTTTAACTGCAGCATTTTGTTACACAATATTTGCAAAATAGTTTGAATTATTTGCCTCATTTTTTAATCACTAACCTCAAATCTTCAGAATTAGTCAAGTTGGGACAACAATTGGAGTGATGAAGTAGAAAGATCCAGATTTAGATTACTAACACTACAGTTTTGACATGAATTCTGATCAAATAATACTTGAATACTACAAGTAAAACATTCTGATATCTGAGTTACGTCTGGAAAAGATCAAGTCTACCTTTCTTTCCTCCTTAGCAATCTGCTCTTAAATATAGCATTAATGAAGGTGCCTTATTATATTGACAGATAACAAAAAGCATGACATTTTCTCTTTCTCAGAGCTTAATGATATATGTGCTCTAAAAAAATTCAGTGGTATGGCAAAACCCCATGGTGATGATGACAGTCCATCATTCTTCAGTTCAGAGTTCCGAATTTTTTCAGAACTGACATTATGTTTAACAGATCAGCCTTTTAACAGAATTTCTTCCCAAAGTGAAAATGTTATTTAAATGATACATCTGTATAATCTTTACCACAAAAGGGATCTTTGAGATTATATGCATATTTAAGACAGTTATTTATGAGTGAATTTTTCAGTACACTTAAATAAATGTGAGTGCCACAAGACTGCTGTTTCTGCAAATGTTTCACCAAAATACATAAAATCATGATTTATATCCCACCCACACAGCAAGAATTTTATGTTTATATTTTCATATTTATTATTATTAT
>NW_009613097.1:0-1204 GCF_000690535.1 Cariama cristata | reverse complement strand
TTTTTTTTTAGGGTGCCGTGGAATCCATCGCCATGAAGAACCCCAAAGAGCGGACGGCGTTATTCGAGGAGATCAGTCGATCGGGAGAATTAGCCCAAGAATACGACAAACGGAAAAAAGAGATGGTGAAAGCGGAGGAGGACACGCAATTTAATTATCACCGCAAGAAAAACATCGCCGCCGAGCGGAAAGAAGCCAAGCAGGAGAAAGAAGAGGTTTTTTGGGGGGACAAATACGGGACGTTGGGGGGCTTCGACTTCATCGTCGCACCCCACCGACGTGAGATTTCTTTTTCTCTTTTATTTTTCTTGATTTTCGTTTAGGCGGATCGTTACCAGCGCTTGAAAGACGAAGTGGTGCGGGCTCAAGTTCAACTGCAGCTCTTTAAACTTTATCATAACGAGGCGGAAATTGAAAAATTAAATAAAGAATTAGGTTTAAAAAACCGGGAGATCGATAAAGATAAGAAAAGGATGGATCGGGTAGAGGACGAGCTGAAGGATCGCAAGAAGGAATTGGGGAAGATGATGAGAGAACAACAGCAGATCGAGAAGGAAATTAAGTGAGACGCCGCAAAAACGAAGCAAAATAAAAATAATCGGCGAGGAACTCTTCCGCGTCCTCGACTTTGTTTTATTTAATTTTTAATTTAATTTCCAGGGAGAAAGATTCGGAGCTCAACCAGAAACGTCCTCAATACATCAAGGCGAAGGAGAACACCTCGCACAAAATCAAGAAGCTGGAAGCGGCCAAGAAATCGTTGCAGAACGCGCAGAAGCAGTACAAAAAACGGAAGGGGGACATGGACGAGCTGGAGAAGGAGATGCTCTCGGTGGAAAAAGCGCGGCAAGAATTCGAGGAACGGATGGAAGAAGAGAGTCAGAGCCAAGGACGCGACTTGACGTTGGAGGAAAACCAGGTTAGGAGCTCGTCCCAATGTCCCCCCGTGTAAATTTTAAGGGGGAGGGGGTCCCGTGCTTCCCCTCCCTGTGTCCCCCCCGTCTTTATTTTTTTTTTTAGGTGAAGAAATACCACAGGCTGAAGGAGGAGGCCAGCAAACGTGCCGCCACGCTGGCCCAAGAGCTGGAAAAATTCAACCGGGATCAGAAAGCCGACCAGGATCGATTAGATTTGGAGGAAAGGAAGAAGGTGGAGACCGAGGTGAGGCCGGAGGGGTCCCCCCAAACCCCCCCACCCCGGTGAC
>NW_009613096.1:0-6939 GCF_000690535.1 Cariama cristata | reverse complement strand
TCGCTCCCCGCGGCTGTTGTTTGGCCCCTCAGTGCGATCTTGCGTTTCAGTGATGCTTTAAGTGAAGCACGACCTTCTGTGGTCCTCGAGAGACCCGCGTATAAAATACATGTGTCATCAGAAATGTGCCGAGATCGGGTCTTGCGCCTGTTACTGTTCTTACGTAGCGAGCAAACAGGCTGTCATTTCACTTCAAGTAGTTTTTCTTAGTTGAAGAAACGATGAGCCTCCCCCACGTTTTCATTCAGTAACTGCTTGCTTTCATAGCTGTGTTTTGATGTCAAAGTTTTCTCACATTTGGATAATAACCAGCGATTGGATGTTTGTGGTTGGCATGCAGAATTTTCTTGCAGATTCATAGGTAGATCATTTATATTTCTGTACATACTTCGAGGAGGCTGGCTGTCTTGTCAGGAAGGAGTTCTCAGATTTCAGTTTACAAGGATGCCCATAAACCATGAATCAGTCAGTGTGCTTTAATACTGAAAAATACTCTTTTAAGCATTGGTCCTCCCTCTCTGTTAGGACCAGACCTGTTCTGCATGCCTCTTGGTTCGGTTTTTGTTCTCTGGCATCACCTCTTTCGCTGTGAGGTGCGGCCTTCAGGCAGGCTAACACTGCTTTGCCTCTGACAATAGCGAAGAACAAGCCAAAGTACAGTTCTATTGCCTGCTCATTTGTCAGTCCTTAATGCTCCTTCTGTGTGATTCGCTTTCTGTAAATATTTGTCTTTTTTTATATTGCTCCTTATATTTGGAACATCTTTCCTCTTGTGCATGCAGTGCTGTTGGTTAAGGAAATCCAATGTTTTAACTTACGCATTGCTGACTGACTGCTTCAGCTTCTGACCTGCATTGCACTGCTTTCTGTCTCATGTCTGTGCCATTTCTGAAGAGTGCCCTGCAATGCAAAGCCTGTGGTATGTGTAGGGTTCTTTGTAGGCTGGTGGAGGGGAGCCAGGAGTGTGCTGAGTCCAGTTGTGTAAAAATACAATTTTGATGAAGCTGATGAGCATTTCCAGTCTGGTCCATGCTGTGCTTTTCTTTATTCATTATCATCATCTGTGGTGTGACTGAAGTCTGAATGTAAACCTTTCCTTTGATACACAAGCAGGTTGTGTATCTGCTGAGCCCATTTCTTGTTAAAATGGGATTGCTTGTATTCAGATATGACAAATGGCTTTGTGATTAATAATTAGCACATTTATTAATCATAAATCTGTCTTTTCACTTTGGAAGCAGAGACATCAACCCAGGACCCCAATTCAGTATGGCTAAACTGTTGTTTCATGTACCCAGTGTGCATAACTCTGTATTTTTGTTTCCTTTCTTTAGATGATGAAAGTCACACAGAATCAAAGCTTCAGCATGAACAAGATAAATCAAACTCCCTTCCTTCAGTTTCCAAGCGAATTGTGCTTGGTGATTCTGTCTGTAATATGGCAGGCACAGCTGACCATGCAGGCAGCATGGTAGACCTCAAAGGGGATAAGGACTTGTTCAGTAAAACCCCGGAGCTTGTCAATGAGGGTACAAGTGAGCTCCGTCACCGTAATAGAGGGGAACTGCCATCTGAAGCTGCAACACGGCCACCTAGACATGGATTAGACCAGTACTTATCCAGATTTGATGAAGCTCTGAAGCTGAGGAACCAGCTGATGAATGAGAAGTCTAGCCAAGAGAATGGGAATGCAGTGGAGGAGTTTGACTCTTTCCGCATTTTTAGATTGGTGGGATGTGCTCTGCTTGCTATCGCAGTCAGGGCTTTTGTGTGCAAGTACTTGGTGAGTCCAAGGAAACAATCAATTCTATTCTGTTTTGCCAGTTTACTGCAAACTTACTGTGAAATACCCTTTATCTAGGGCTGAAGTCTTATCAGTAGTGACTGAGTTGGGAAGTTCAGGCACTCTTTACATTTCCAATAGCTGTACAGAACCTAAAAACGATGTCTCAGTTGTTTGAGATGAATCTGTGTTACCTAGCACAGCTACTGTGTAACAGCTGAGAGTAGCATAGGATCGGTCCGTAGTGTTTGAAGAGCAGAAGCACTGGAATAGTTGTTGCAGCTAAAGTCCCCGGTAGGTTTATTCCTGGTTTTGTGAGCATGAGTCAACTGCTCTCCTAGTTTGGAGTCTACAAAAGAATAATAGAGTAAGAACAACAATAGTTGTCCCAAGATAAGCAGATCCTGCTCATTTATCAGTCTTCTGAGAAAAGTAGTTCCTCGGTATTCCAGGTGTCTGCCAGCACATCGTACAGCAGTGTGGGGCTGGTACAGCCTGCCACCTCCTGGAGCGTAGGGCTCATTTTACACACTGCTGTAAGCTTCTGCGATTTCAGGTTTTTAGGCTCAAAGAAAATAAGGCAGAACCTTATTTTTGACATGTAACTTGTCTACTTAGGTTTGTAGTATTCAAAAATACTGTTGCTATTGTCCATAATTTTTTTTTTTAACCTGCCTAATTTTCTTTTGTGACTTGGGAAGCATTAAATTTCTATATTTTCTTGGCTATTACTTCCGACCAAGTTAATTTTCATGTATTCTTTTCTGTTCCTTCAGTCAATATTTGCACCATTTCTTACTCTACAACTTGCTTACATGGGACTGTCCAAGTATTTTCCAAAGGTAAATTATTTTTTTTCAGAATTCTGTTCATTTGAAATGTTTTAAATTTAAACTTGTGCTTAGATTGTATTGTTTTAGGACCAATGCATGTGAAGTATTCTTCCCTTGTTTTAAACTGTAGAATTGGGAGTTACTAATGATAGTTTATACTAGTTTTTAATCTTCCCAGATTTTGCCCAAATCTTTTTAACAATTGCTGTGGAAATGTGGACTAGCAACTTGTTTAGCTGTAGCCCAGTTAAAAGTATCTGACCAGAAAAGCCAGGTAGTTCTTTCATGTCTTTAGGAAACTTTTGCTTTTCTCCTAGACCATGCTTTTCTGTGGTTACTGTTTGCTCTGTCAGCAGCAGTTTTGCGTGTAGGACCTGGATGAAATTTGGAAGGGTGTTTATTAAAAAATGAGACAGTCCTTGGGTTTTAAGGGCTCTGCGTTCCATTGCCAATATCAGTTTGAATGGCAACTTGAAATGAGACATTTATTTGGGTGTGAAACTTGTTGCTTATTAGCAACATTTGCTGTATCACTTGCTTTATATATTTACACCAGTTAATTGTGCTGAAGTATTTGTTTGGTTGATGATTTTGTCAGGTCTACAGCGCAAAGTGGGTTTGAATAATGTTCAATCCATAGCTGAAAGGGAAAATTTGCATTTTAAAAGGAATAACAGATTACCTGTAGAAAATCAGAAAAAATCAGCAGTTCTTTTGTAGTTAAGTATATAACTGAAAAATAAACTTCACAGTAGTCATTCTAAGCTGACGTGTCACAACACAAAACAGTAGAATTAGCCTTAGACTTGCACTAGCTCATCTGCTAGATCTTTTTGATCTTGTTTGTGCTGTCTTTAAAATTAGTTCTTCATTTTCAGAATTTAAAGAGGTTGTTCCTTTCCACAACTTGCTTTTACTGAGCTTACACCTAGATGAGGTCAATCAGTTTATTATCCTTCATTTTTCTCTCATGAAACTTAGAAAGATTCTTGAAAGCTTAATTTAGATTGGATTAAATTAAGATGTCCAGCAAGTATCATCAAATTACCAAAATTTTCAGCCACTATCACCTTTTCCTGCCTGTCAGAATTTGTATCCTCGGGATTCCTTATCTTAACGACAGAAGAACAGCTTTCGGAAGGTTTTTGGGCATTTCCGAGTTCGGAGGATAAAACTGCCAAATGCAGTCATAGTAAAATACAAAGAAGCAGTTGGTTTTCGATTCTAAATAATTTTTCTGTTTTAGAAAAGTAACAGTATTTTTTGCCAAGTAGCATGATGAGATTAATCTTGTTCTGCCAGTGGAGATGCTTGGCTTAGCTTCTTACACCCAGAGTCTGGGACTTGTCTGGGACTTTTCCCAGTCTTGCAGAAGCTGCTGCACAGCCCCACGTTACAGCCTGCTTGGAGTGCCAGCGTGAAGTGGGCATAATATCTGTGATGAATTTTATCGGCTGCTAACCAGCCTCTCACTCAGCTCCACTGGATCCATCCCAGCATGAATCTGTAACTAGGATAAGTGCTGTGAATCCCAGAGCGTGTCTGGAGAGAATCAATCCAAACCTGCTACTCCTACTGATGAATTTGGAATGTGCCTGGCTGTGTGTGAAACTGGCACAACATTCGTGACATGTAAAGCAGAATTGGATTATAACAGAAGAACTAACATAATACTGTTGTGGTTTTTTTTTTCTTTTAGTGTGAGAAGAAGGTGAAAACGACAGTATTAACTGCTGCTCTTTTACTGTCTGGAATTCCTGCAGAAGTGATTAGTCGCTCCATGGACACCTACAGCAAAATGGGAGATGTTTTCACAGACCTTTGTGTCTATTTCTTTACTTTTATCTTTTGCCATGAACTTACTCTGTTTTTTGGTTCTGAAGTACCATGATGGCTGTAGAATTCAACGCAGTAGTTACACTAAAGCTTTCTGGACCATATTCCTTTAACGTCTGACTCTGCAGACAGGTTTAAACCTTTGTTAAAATTCTTACCTGATCGAATGCTTGAAAGGAGCCTTAAATCTAGTAATTTTGGGAAAGGAAGAGCAGGGTCCCAGACTGCCAGTTGTATTGGTTCAGTTTATTTAAATACTGTGACTGCCTATTACAAATGTGAAGAATAGGATGCAAGTGTCAGTGGATGATTTATTTGGTTTAGTTAGATGATGCCCTTTTCAGCCTCCTTCATAATTATTTACAAAGCTGCCTTTGTTCTTTTCAGTGAGAACAAAGAGAAGACTTTCAGCAGAACCATATATATATATATCCAGTATGACTATAGCTAACAAGAACTGCTCGTTTTGTGGTGTTCCCATTTTTTTTAAAGAAAGCTCTAAAGAAAAGAAATCCCTGTATTCTGTTGTTCACATTCAGAATGTTGAACCAAGTAGCTGCTTCTGGAGAATGTTGGTGAAACATGCCACTGGTGTCCCAATCCTTGCCTTGCTATACATTATTTGTTGTGATTGTGATTAATTTCATTTGATGATTATATGCAAAACAGCTAAGCAAAACCAACAACAAAAAAGCCCTGTAGCTTACAAATGTCATTAATCAAAAAGTAGAAAGAAGCAAAATTGTTAATCTCGCCTGTTTGTGAGTTTCCAGCAACCTAATCCTAGTGTAGCTCATACATGTGCTTTCACTTGATGCCTTTTCTTTATTTTAACAGTTCATCTCATGAGGGGAAGTTGTATATATTGGCAACCAACCTGCAGCATCAAATGTTTGCTCTAGTATATATAAAACTTACAAGGGAACTATTTTTTTTCTAGCTCCTTGCAGGATTGCGTAAGACGACTTTTAATATGACAGTAATTTCTGCAGTTTGTCTCTTTTTCTTGCCAGACATTTGCATGTAAACAGGATCTTAATTGCGGCGGATTTCCGCTCCTGCTGCGTAATACTACAACCCAACAGTATGCAGTCTCTGATTCAGCAGAGCTATTTCTGTTAACTTTTTTGGTGTGTTTCTCAAATTGCCCCAGTGACATCACACTAGCCATTCCTGTTTAAATCCTATTGCTACAAGTGACAGTGAAATAAAACATAATGCTTTGAGTTGACTCCCAAATGAAGATCTATGTGTGAAGGGAGAACAGCATTTTGTATTTTTTTTCTGTGGATGTCCAGCCACATAGGTGAAAAGAAGACAAACAGAAATGAATCCTGTCACTGGATGAAGTGGCAAGCTAGCGAATGCTCTTGTTTTCAGTCTCGTATGAGTTTTGCACAGTGAGAGGAAGGAAGTGTCATTCCAAATAGTCACCTTAAACTCTGATATCAGTCTCTCAAAATTTCTATTGCAGCTAAATTTGCTAATATTTTCAACTTGTAGTTTTCTGATTAGAATCTGGTCTTTGAGGTAATCTAGGCCAATGCCTCTTTTTAGCATAGGGAAACACTTAACTTGGTATTTGTCTGCAGAAATTTTTTTAGGGAGCAGAAGTGTTTGATTATGCCTTTTTAAAGTAAATGGCCCCGTTTCATGCTTATTCTTTTGTGTTAAAGCTTCCCGCTATAATTTTAGCACTGCGTTTCTGACTCCTAAATTAGATGTATGTTTGTTTGTGGCATGAAAACAAGAAGCTTATGTTTTGATGCAACCATTTTCGGTTTTGCTGATTATTTTACAGTGAGTATTATGTTACAGGTGTCCAGGGTGGGCTGCAAAAGAATCTGACTTAGGTCTATTAGCACAAATATTTATTCAGAAGCTTTTAATTTGTTTATATTAGACAGGAATTTCAGCAGATTGAAATAGCTGTCATTTAAATTAAGGTTGAGATGTAAATAATGAGATTGCTCACAAGTTACATTTGTTCTGACTCTCTATTTATATGCCCAAATGTGACAAATAAATTGCAAAAATACTGTGTGCTAACATTTGCAAAGCAATGCCTTTTTAATCCTCAGCACAAAAAAGAGCTGACCCACCTGCTGTATGGTCACTCCACCCCTTGCGCCGTCCTTAGGTGCAAGGAAAGATGAAGTTTTCTTCTCAAGCGGTGGAAGAAATCTTGCTGCGAGACCTAACCTGGAACTTTTCAGCCTGCAAACGCTTCTTTGAACAGGGATGGTGCCAGGAGGGGCTTGCGCTGAATAGTGCTTCCTCGCCTTTGGTCAAGAAATGAATCCCTTTTATTCCGTTTTTAACTTATCTCTGTTCATGTACATAATTCTATTTAATGTTGATTGCCAAACTGATTGTTTTCTATTAAAAGTATATTTGTTACCCCCTTCCTTGGCGGTTTGTCCTGGCTCGGGAAGAAGGCTGTGGTGTGCAGCGGACACCTCGCACCGGGAATCCCGCCCGGGCTGG
>NW_009613095.1:0-4700 GCF_000690535.1 Cariama cristata | reverse complement strand
TATACCTCCCTCAGAGCTCTTACCTTTGAAATGCAAACATATTACATAACAAATTAAACTCACACGTGCACTGCAAACCTACAGCTTCTCTCTTCATAACACTGCTTCAGAGAATGTTTGATTAACAGTAAGTACTAAGCTTGCTTTACGTCAGCTGTTTAGAAATACATGCTTAGTTTCAGGATTTACCAAAAGGCTATTTTGAATATATTCACTGCTAGTTTGTATTGAATTGGGAAGGCTACAGTGGCTGTACCTTGACTAAACCATGAACTAACTACCCCACTGTGCCATCTCAGAACTGCATTTTTTCCAAGTCACTGCAAACGATATGAAATATCTGGATCATTAGCAAATATAGTTTCAAGGAGTCTAAATGTGTGGCAGCCTTGGTGCTACCTAGAGAACGCTGTCACATAGGAGTGCTCTTTGTGTCCTCGTTACATTAGGCAAGTATTGTATTTTTTGTTTCAGTAATTATTTCCAGGAAAAGCAGAGAAGAAAGAAGTCATAACTCTTTTCTGTCACCATTGTGAGAATGACATTATCGCTTGGTAACACCCTAATACTTTTTTTTTCAATGTCTCAGTGTCAAAGTCATTTTTTCTCATGGTTGCAGGTAAGTCCAGAGCATACTGCGCATTATCAAGAATGTATGAACTAGTCTCTGTCATCATGCATATTGATGGAAATTTGCAGTGATTCCATTAATTTCTGGGTGCAACTCTGAACAGCAACACTACGACCAGGAGCCTGAAATTTACCCAGACCCCTCAGAAAGACTCCATGTTGTCATGCAGTGAAACTACACTCCTGCCCTTTACAGGACAAGCTAGTTATGGAGTGGTTACAACAGAAGGGCTGCAGTTAGAGCATGACTCCATCAGGTGTCCCTGGGAGATATCTGAGAGCAAGGCAACTGTCATTAAACTCAGCCAGCAGCCACAATCTACTACCTGGGCAGCATTTGAGGTTGCTCCCTTTAATTTCAGCCCAGAATGGGGATGAATGGAAGTGACTAAAATTAGCAACAAACATCTCCCTATTTCAATAGTTTCATTTGGCCAGAAAGTTTCATTTGTTCACATGAAATACGTGAACTTGTTTTCAGCTACTGTTCTAGATCACTAATAAACCGTTGACTTCAAGTGAGTTACTGTCCACTCACAAGAATAATTGATATTGGCCTATAGATTTTATTAGCTGCTCCAGTCCCCTCTCAGGTGTGACAATGCTTCAAGATGATGTGCATCTGTTGATTTTACCATGACAAATATTACTGTCTAAGCACCTGTATGGTTTACATACCTCGAAAAGGTGATTACGTATCTCAAAAAGAAGTCGTCAACATGTTCAGCATGTTTCACTTGTTGCTGAAAATTGAATGTAGAGTTTAAATAGAATCTGGCATAATGAAACATCAACTGGCACTATCCTGAAATACACATTCACACAATCCACTGCCAGAACTGGGGCTTGCTGAACATGTCACTCACAGTTCTCCTAGACACTCGGCTGCTAGTGCAACTATCTTCCCAGTGAAAGGGAACCAGATGGTGAGCGACTCTTGGCATTTTTCAATGTTACGTGAAGTGTTTCTTCAGCTAGTGAGTAGATGCCATCCAGTCATGTCGCTTTGGAAACAGCCCTTCACGTCTGTCTTTAGATTTCTCCACAAACAGCAAACAGACCATTCAACAGGAAAGCAAGACCTGAGCCTGCTATTTTTAAGCACTGAACCAAAAGTCTCAGCTAGGAGTTTCTGTTGTCAGTGGAAACAAAGAAGCACCTCTGAAGGATTTATTTCCTCCTTTGGTCCTGTTACACCCTCCGAGTGTTCAATTGCTCATCAATGACCATGCAGGAAGATTAATTTAGACAATTCGGTTAAATGCCTACAGTCAGATGGGATGAACAGAGGCTAAAATGCCAAACTACTTAGAAGCCTAAGTTCCATAACTCTTTATACAGGCAAGCAGTGCTCAACAGCCAGCCTGGTCTGCTATTAATTCAGGCAACAGAGCAGGAATTTAGAGACATGGTTCTGCTCGGTCAAATTAACAAGTAATTTCTTCCTTTAGTTGAGCCACATGCCTTGTAGGGCAAAGCAAAAGTTTGCAAGCAAACTTGCTAGAAGTGCTTCCACAGCCAAAACACCTTACCTAAACAGCGGTGCTGAGGGAATCGGTATTCTGCTGCAGTGGACTCTCAGTGACTGCATTGCAAGAAGAGGATTTCAGTGTACATGGGAAAGACAGAATCGAATGAGGTACAGTAGTGATGGTGCGGTCTTAAAGAAGAAAAGCAAAGCATCAAGCTATTAGAAGCAGAGGCCTCAAAAGTCCACTAAAAGTAAAACAGTAAAAAAGCTAAGCAGAAATGTTAAATTTATTATTTTGACGGTGCAGGTAAGGACCACTTTGCTTGAACAGAAAGCTGCTGCCTTGCTGCAACATTTTGCCTTGGGGCAGTTTTGAGAGAGTTGTTATCTTTCAGGAATGATAAATTTCAGCATCTTGACTACACACACACACAAAGAAGAAAATGGAAAGAAAAAGAAAGAAAGAAAAAAAAGGCTAAATGCCCTACACAGTCCAAGCCACAAGCCCTACTGAAGTTAGTATTAAAAATTTATAGACTCCAAAATTTAGATGGCAGTGGCTCTGAGGAGGTGGAGAAGAGGTGGAAAGCTGTGTGTATCAGGTTGGCACAACTGAAGTGACAGATACTCTCTCATTTCATAAACATGACCCAGGGCTACTGTTGGTAACAATCAGAATTATTTAGGCCACAATGCTACAAAATAGGATCCTTCCTGTGGCCAGATGAATTACATAAACAGGAGGAGTAAATAACTTACACATGAGGGCAAATCGATCTTTCACTGATGCCAATGGAAAGATTTCATTTGAATGCAAAGGAAGCTGAGGTGGATCAGGCCCAAGAAGCATAGCATGTTCAAATGTATAATTAATTTTCAATGACAGTAAATATGTTCTTATGTGTTAAAGGGAACTGCTCTCTAGCAGTGTCTCCTCAGTTTAATTTCATGAGATGCATTCCCGCACAGAGCCTATTAGGCTCCTGCAGATGCAAGGTTGAAAGCACTGTGCGACATAGGAGAATAGATTCTCACTGTCTACAAACATCAACTGTGATTCATCACACATAAAGTTCATTTTTAGCGAGACTTAAAACCAGACTAGCTCACCTACAGTGGTTGTTCTACAGTAAATCTGCACTTGGAAAATTGATTCTGTATTTCCCTAGCAAGCCTCTTTTTGTGATTTACAAATCTCATATACTCAGCTGACACATGCTCTTTTGAAGTCAAGGGACTGCTGGCCAATGACTGCAATAGACACAGGGAAGCAAACCAGAACAAGTTACATTATAACCCTGATAGATATATAGATAACACTTCTCTCTTCCAGTTTTGTAAATATCTTATTGAACACTGCCAGTTACAACTGAACAAGATACAAAGGATCCATGCCCAACCAGTAAGCCAGCCCATCCTGAAACCTGGATACTACCACTGAGAACTGGTACTTCTCTACTGCCATCATTGTTAAGATTCCCAGTTTTCTCTCCCTTTCCATTCCATTTAAATATTTTTCAACTAATACACTCCAATTCACCACCTGAATCCTCCTTTGCATCTTACAGAATCTGCTCCCCTCTCACAACCTTAGGGATGTCTGAGACCAAAGAGGATCATCAATGCCACCCTGCTGCAAAACAGCCAGTGGAATTTGACCAGTCTTCCTCAGTGCTGCAAGAGAAAGCCACTGATCTGCCTGCAAATAAATGCAGTAGTGCAAAACGCAATTCTGATGTACCTGGCAGTAAGGATTTAAAAATACTTCTACTAGTTTATATAAAATTAAATCACTTACCAAGAGACAAATAAAACCAGAAATCAATAAAGCTCTGCGCTATTACTCATTTCTCCTCCTTATTTTGCTGCTTAAAACAAGAAACTCCATCTTCTCATTAAGAAAATGTTCAACAGACCTGTGACTATCTGCAAGCAATAAGCCTTCTGTTGCCTGGTCTTCTGATTTCATTCACAAGCTGTGTTTCATTACCAGCAGTAAGCTAAAAATAAGTAATTTGCTCCAACAATTACTGTGAATTCACTCTGGTTTTGCTGCCTCTTTGGCATCCCTTTATAAACTACCATTTTATTGGCTCCTCAGATTAATTTGTTTTATTGTACTTTAAAAGGTCAGCTGATACTGGTTTCTGAATCCTATCGTAGTCCCTACTCCACTCCCACTCCCCAGCACCCAAAATTGCTGGGGCATATTGTGAACCATCAAACAGTTAAGTGCAATATCCTGAGAGTTCTCCTAGGGAAAGCAAGCATTTCTTGCTGGTTAATTTCATCGGAGCTGCAGCCCTTGATTGAATCACTCAAGGGAACCGTTTCAAACCTAACGCATGTCATTACCCTCATAGACACCGGCCTGAATCCCACTCTCATTTACACTGATGTCACAGATTTACAGCGGTCCCGCTGACGCAACGGCTCCACCGAAACCAGTGGCGCGACTCCAGATTTACGCTGTGTCACTGAAGGGCTGGATGGAGTCCTCACTTCCAACCGATGACCTGGAGGTTTTAGGGTGCACCTGGGCTGGTGCTTCCCTGACGGCTCCGGCACTGCTGTGCTTCACCCGCCGGCGGGCAGCCCC
>NW_009613094.1:411-775 GCF_000690535.1 Cariama cristata | reverse complement strand
TATTTCCGCCCGCCGCCCAAGATCACCTGCGAACAGGGGCGAAAAAACGCATTTTTAAAATTATTTTTAATTTCACACACACCCCCCCCAATTTGTGTTTAATGGGGGGGAAAGCCCCAAGGAGGCGGAGCGGGATGTCAAGGAAAACCCTGGTGTTGCGCAAAAAAAGCGAGCGAAAACACCCGAGGAATTTCACCTCACTCAAAATAACCCTGAATCCCTTCCTATTAATTAAAACCCAGGACAAAAATAATCATTTCCAGCAGCAAATTTGGCTTTTTCTTTTTTTTCCTTCCCCCCCTCTGTGGGAGGGATGCTCCGCAGCGGGGTCCCCGCATGAACCCGCCAGGACAGAGCCCCATCC
>NW_009613094.1:0-389 GCF_000690535.1 Cariama cristata | reverse complement strand
AGCCCTATTTATTTGGCCCCCTTTATTTATTACCCAGCAGAGATTTTTTTTTTTTATATATTCCTCCCCGCTTTCTCCGCGCAGAAGGTGAATTATAAAGCTGCAAAACACCACCGCCAAAATTATTAAGCAAAAGAAAAAAAAAAAAAAGGCTTTTCCCCACTATATAATTATTTCTAGCCTGGGACAGAGTTAAAATTATATTAAAGGGAAAAAACCCAGAAGAAGAGGCTATTAAAGAGCGAAATAACAGGCTGAAATGTTTTGCTTTGGGGCTATTTTGAAGGACAGAAGAGTATTTATTTACAGGGCTGAATTTCTGTGCAGATCCGCAACGAGGGGCAGAACTGGGGGGGAATGGAGCGGTTTGGGGACGGGGAGCACGAGAA
>NW_009613093.1:0-4390 GCF_000690535.1 Cariama cristata | reverse complement strand
ATTGATGGAAATAAAGTAGTGGTGGGTTTTTTTAAACCAAGAAAAATGAAAACTATTTTTCAGTTTGAAAAGGGGAAAATAATGTCTGAAATATGAACTTTTTCCTACTTTATCCAGTCATATGAGATTCCCTCTCCCTCTGCAATTAACTATCCACTTATAAAGCACTTCAAAGGGGCATTATAGTCCATTTTGAATATTCAGTGTTCCCACATAACTTTCTTGCTTGCTGTCACTGGACAATTTTAAGAATTAAATTTTTCTGAATCTAAAACTTCCAAGTTATTTCATTATAGCTACAAGAAAATACACCCTAACTAACAAACTAACAAACAAACCAACCCAGAACTGCCTTCTCAGCTCTTCGATCAGAATAAACACATACCAGCAGCAAAATTCACCTAAGTCACCATTGTATCAATTGCTAGCATAAATGAGTTAGGAGGCTGCTACTAACATACATCAAAGTAGCTGGAGTTAGTGTGATTTCATAACCTGGAACAGATTGTCAGAATGACTACAAGCATTTATCCTTTATTTAGGGCATCACGGTCTACTCGTAAAAATATCACTCTCCAGTAAATAATAACAATATGTCATCGCTGCCCTCAGAGTTCTACCAATTCAGAAGATGCTTGCAATTTCAATTTTGGAACAACTCTAAGAAAATCCCATCTGACTTCGTTCCCCAATAAATGGTCTAAGGTAAGGATTTCAAGATGACTGCTAAAAACCACCCAGAAATCCTGCTCACCCATTTCAGCTTCTATTTTTGTACCCGTAAAAAAAGACAGAAAAATATTCTGTGGTATGTTTGGATGCACATGCATCAGTTTCCACACTATCTATATGTTATCTACCATACCAGGAAAAATGTCTTGTTTGGGGCTATAAGAAAAGGAGGTGTGAGGATATTTTCACATCAACAGTTAAGCTGAAATGAAATTAGTATCTTAGATACCCAAGGAAAGACATCTTCCCAATGTCTGAAAAACACAAACTACTAGATACTAATGATGAACACTCTGAAAGTGAATTTCAGAGAAAATTCATGTAGAGGAACTATTCAAGATCAGAAAAAAGGGAGAGAATGATGGGACAGTGCGATGTCAAGTTTGGTTTTCAGTCTCAAAAACTTCTTCCATTTACAATCCTGTTTACAAGTGACTGAGGGCTTAGTAGGACAGGTACAGTGCCTAGCCACAGTCCACTGGAAAATGCTTAAATTTCTATTTAGTCCCCAAATTGAATCAAAGAGGAGAAGCAGAGCAGTCGTGACTGACAGCCACTATCTTGATGTCATACAATCAAAGGGTGAAGGATGAACACCCAGCCTCCAGCTACACAGGTATGCTTTGCCATCAACAGCACAAGACAAATTTGTACCCCACTTGGACTTGACAGTCGTGGAGTCATCGCCCCACCTCAGGGCCCACTAAGCTTTACCAGCCTTCAGAACAGCCCTTTGCTGCACCCCAGACATGAGCCAGCTGTGAAGGCGTCAGCTCCCAGACCCTGCTGCCTCCACACTGAGCAAATCCCAAGTTGCATGGTACATGGGGCTCTTGGAACCAACATTTATCCTTCTCAGCAGCTGCCACAGGATTTTTAACAGCTAAGATGGTTCTGCTGGTGTTGCAATGGCAGCATTGTTTTTTGAAGGCAAAATACTTGATGCACAAACAAAGAAATGGAGCGTGTTAGCCTATGTCTTCGTATTCAGGGACATGTGCTTTCCTTGGCAGCAAAGCTAAAGGAATCCTTTTACCAAGTGTCCCCTGTGACTCCCAAGCCACCACCGCAGTCGTGCCAGCATAGTGTGTGTGGTGCTCAGCACTGGCACAACCAAAGCAGGGAGCACTCCGTGAAAAGTGGGGAGAAGGAGTGACCAGGAACTTCAGAAACTCACTACTGGAGAGAACAGTGCAGCTATGTGCCTGAAACATAGAAATAAACTATCTGTAGCTCTTAAAAGGTACCTTATCTCGCCACCATCATGAGCACATCATGGCACATCTCTGCTGAGAAAGTGGAGAGGAGAGAAACTTTCAGTGGCATATGAGTTATGCATTGATTGAGCGTTTAGCATAACTTTTTCGTTTTTCAGGAAAAAGCACCAATGTCAACTCTACCTATAGTAAAACCAAAAAGACATTTTACATTTAGTTTTGTATCTTTCTTTTTATTTGTTGCTTCCTCCCCACCTTCACATGGATTTCTCACAAGAAGGAACTTTGAAGATGAAAAGGGAAAGGTTAAAATGGAAAATCCAAACACTTCTCTGAAGTATTCTAAAGAAAAGTATTTATTATAATTACCAACCAGGCACATGCAGAGTTATCTTTCTGAAAGTCCATGGCACAGAAAAAGTACATGGAAATCTTTCCAGGGGAAAAAAAAAATCCAACCAAGTTTAGTACCTTGCTGTGGTAGGGACTACCCAAGCACATTAAAGAGCAGACAACTTCAGTAGACAGGACTATTTTAGAGCAGGAAAAAGGGAAATATCCTTGCCTGGTTTATATAAATAAGAAACCAAACCATACAAAATTACTTGACTTCATCAGGTTTACATGACAGTCCAGTAGCAAAGTGACCCCAAGTTCCCAAACCTAAACTTGCAGTTCCAAGACAACAACATCTCCACAAAAAGATATTCTTGCCTCTCTTCCAAAGTGGTGGCAGATGTACATACAAGCAAGAGGATACTCTGAAATCAATTATTTTTTTAATTACACAAAGCAACAGGGAATCTTGAAGTGGCAAAATTACTCTCCCAGTCATATTTGCACCATTTTTCCTGTTGTTTTGCCCTTACTACTTGTGTCATTTTCTGCTTGAAAACATCATTGAGTGAATTGCTAGTTCTAACCATGTTTGTGTTCTTATACTGTGACAACCACTGCAGCATCTGGACACCTTTCAGGAAAGCTGCATATGTGCCAGATACAGCCATGCCTTTTGAGATAACAGGATAAAGGCAAACGGACAAGCAGCTGTCCAGAGATGTAGCCGAGCACACGAGGACAACAGTATTTCCACCCTGCAAGATGACAGATTTAACGCTCCTCACCTGCCTCCAAATACATTCAGCAGCAGCCTTACCCGGGATCTTAAGAAGGGATGGTCCTGTAGCCACAGATACTTTCATTCAAATAGCAAAATATTTGCGAGAACACGTTTCTTAATAGTAGACCATATTGCAGGAAATCATAAATCTAATATTATGGCCTCAAAATTCTCAACCATATTTTGTCTAAAACCTATGTTTATTTCTACATTTATGATTAAATGCACCAATTTTTGGCACTCAAAAAAAGTGCAAAATGATACCCATTTAAGAAAATGGTGCCTTGGCTTTCCTGGTGGTCTTGCATTTTAAGCCAACAAGTTGGTTTAAATTTGAAGTGTTAGTATCACTAAATTATGAACCTTTAAGGGAAGGCTAGGTTTTACAGAGATAGCAGAATTCACATTTTATTCCAAACCATTACATGCTTTCCTTCTTCTAAATTAGCAGAGTCTTTGAGGTCTCTCTTTCCCCTCAGTTCATCTTACTCTCCTCCCTCAAATTCACAGTAATCCCAGAAAAATCACAGTTCAAATTTAAAGCATAAAATTCCAACAAACATCATACAGTAGTCTGAAACAAGCTAATTGCCGCCTTCACTGGTTAATCATACAAAATCTGATGCTTGGCTTACCTGAACTAGAAGGAAACAACAGGTGCCCCAGGGAGCTCATCCAAAGGAGCACAGGAATACCTTGATTCTGCTCTCCTCTCTCAAGCATTTCTGTCCTCTTTCCTAGGACTGTTCCAGTAAGGGCAGATGAATTCATAAACTTTAACAGTACCCATAATCTAGAGCTAAACTTGCTTGTGCATTAGACAAAATACGTTGCTTTTTCATAAACCACTGTAACCTGATCAACCACAGTGACTCAAAAACCTTCACACCAAACTATTTCTGAAAACAGCAACAACTGCCCAGAAACCTGTCCTTTAGAAGTATTTTTGCACTATGCTAGGTGACCCTGAACCAACAATATTAGATGTAAAATACAACCATCTCAAAATGTCTGGCAACACCGCTTTGTTTGTGAGTGACATTCTGTAACCGCTGAAGGCTGGGCCGGCCGGTACGGCGGGTGGCAGACGCTCCCCGTTAACCCTTCCTTCCCCAGGAGCGGGAGCAGAGGGAGAGACGCTCACGGGCCGCAAAGTTAAAACAACCTTCATAACACAGTAACAACGAAGAGACGATAAATAGCGTTAATACCACTAACAGAAACACACACAAGCAGCACGGACCTCTCCGACGGCCACGGCGGGGCGCGCGGTGCTCACGCGGCAGGGCGGGCTCCCGGAGGTCCCGGACCGGAGTCCGCA
>NW_009613092.1:293-2445 GCF_000690535.1 Cariama cristata | reverse complement strand
GCCTCTCAGTGTCGCGACAGAGGCGCCAACCCAAGCCGGGGAGGGCGGGGTAGACGAGTCCTCCTGCCCACGCCGCCACCCGCCCCCTCCCGAATCGCGCAGGGCAAAGGCAGCCGGATGGTGCCCCCGGGAATGCCGTCGCCTTCTTTCGTGATGGCGTTTGTTGCACGGCTGTGGGCATCCCGACACCCACCCGTGTTGCTAACGGAGTCACGGTCTCGGATGTGCCCGGGGGTACACCGACGGGAAGGTGACGGGCATCCCCGCGGGGGAGGCGCTGGGGGTGGGTCCTTACGACTTAATTAAAGGTAGCGGCTCTGCAGTTTGGTGGTTTTCGCACAGTTTGCCTGTTTCCCACGTAGTAGCATCCCGTCGGCTCGGAGGTGAGCGGGACGCGGGAATGCCACGTTCGTGCGCGGTCGGTGCCGTGGGAGCCGCAGCTGTCCGGGTAGAGGCAATGACATCTTGTGGCGTGACGAGTATCTTGCATGCGATTGATACCTGTAAACCTTTCAGCTCTGCGGGGATCACTGGATGATGTCATAGCTGAAGCGGCTGGATCATCACTGTTTAACTTCTGAAAAACAGCCTGGAGCGGCTCTGCTGTCATCAGCAAAGTCTGTTCTCTGGGCCTTCCAGAGGTAAAACGCCAAAGGGAGTTACCAAATGCGTTGCTGGTAGCAAACAGGCTAGGGGCTTATTTTCTAACTTTCATCCAATGGTTCTGTATGAATAAAAAACTTAAGCAGGAAATAATAAAATCAGATTATTGGCAGAATATTCTCAAATTCTTAACAAAGACAACGAAAGCCGCCAGTTGTGGGAAAATGCATTTCTGGCAACACTAACAGAAAGTAGTGACTTTTATGCTGCTCATTCATTCCCTACAGATTCCTAAGGGGACACAAAACAAAGCAGGTTTCTCATTTCTCTCCATTAAGGCATTTGGGGTTCTCAGTCTTTTAAAAGAAATCTTAATTTTGAGAGCTTTTATTTTCGGTAAAAACTCAATGGTGGGATGCTGTTTGCTATTTGACCAGGAGGACAAAAGGCTGTTTGTGTTGCATCAAGTAAACAAATTTTTTCCTGTAATGACTGACTGTCTTAAGATGTCATATGTCCCATTTCCTTTGGTGATCAGAGCAAGCTTATAAAGCGCTGATTTCCGTTGCGGTACAGCCCGCTAGCCCTGACTGCAGGTATGTTAGGCGTATTTGGTGAGCTTGGTATTTGCTGGGCTCTGAGAATACAATCGAAAAAGCCTCCCTTTAGTTGTCTTCTGCATCTCTCTGAACGGCAGCGAGTAATATGAATTAAATGCCAGATTCAGTCTCACAGCTCTGTAAGGAGCAAGTGCAGAGCAGAGTGTTTTCCTCAGCCCTCACCAATAATGCAGGTCCTTTTGGCATACTGAGTTTCCTTATAATTCACTGCCTGGTTAAAAGCCACTGTTGTTCTATGGCTGTTTAGGTCAAGTCGATTATGTGCTGCATACATTGCCTTTTAGTATAAAACTTAAAATTAAGCCTCTAAGATTCTCTGCAGCCTCTAAGTTTCTGCTTTCTGGCTCTTGGAGCAGAAATGAGCTCTGCTCTGGGTACGAGGCTCGCCCTCAGGACAGCTGCCTGACACTGTGCTGAGCCAGCAGCAGTCTGTATTTCCTTTCTGCCCCCTTTTGAAGAAAGTGAGGTGTTTTGTGCCAGAAAGAGAGTTGGACCCAAAGTGCTTTTCCCAGCTGGTACCTTGGGATCTTCCTGTTGGCGGTGTGCCTGCACTCACGCCGGGAGGTGGAAAGCATCCTCCTTCTCCCCTGCAGTGCCTGTGCAGATTTGGGGTAAAACGCAGCTCTTGGAGCATGTTTTGGACCCCAGCACCGCTCTGTGTCCCCGGGAGACGTGCGTGACTTGCTCGTTGTGCTGCCGAGAGGGGACGCGAGCTTGGCCCCGCAGCTCCAGGGGAGTCTCCAGACCGCTGTGCTCCCTTTCCTGGCTGTGGCTTTAGGAAAGCTGTGATGGCCACCCCATTTCTAACAGTGTAAACCTGCTGCTGTGCCATGGCACGTCCTTAATCCTACCCACCAGCTTCCTGGAGCCAGGAATTATTATGTTTTCATTGCTTTTTCTGCAATCCAGTGAGTTTAAAACAAGAGATG
>NW_009613092.1:0-264 GCF_000690535.1 Cariama cristata | reverse complement strand
AAAAAAAAAAAAAAAAGGTGCAACTTACAGCATTTGAGAAATTTTAAAAACAAAATACAAATTAAAAGTGAGGTGGCACCAGGATGGGGTCGCCTGTGGCCAGGGATTGTCAAAAAAACCTCAAAAAACCCAACCAAAACGAGGAATTCTGGCTGCTAGTGGGTTTTACTTTAAGTTTATTATTGTTTTCTGTTTGGGTTTTGGTTTTCTTCCCCCTCCTCTCCACGGTGCTGCCGGGTTTTATCGCGCGCGCGGTTAACGCCA
>NW_009613091.1:0-23296 GCF_000690535.1 Cariama cristata | reverse complement strand
AACTAAAACTGCCACAGCTTTCCACCTGCTCAAACACCAAGGCGGGGGCTGACTACAAGCCCATCACTAAGCTATAAATGCCTGTGCCCTCCCCGAGCCCATTGAGTTCTCCTGCATGGCAGTGGGCTGCATGGTGGTGATCTCCCCTTGAGCAGGGACACCTCTCAAGATTACTCCTCGGTGCTGAGAGACCTTTTACATGGCAACTGATACCTGCAGCGAGGTAAGAGACACTTTATTTTCAGCCTAGAAGTATATTGTATGCTAGCGACATTTATGTGTGTATATCCATCTATAGCTTAATTAGCAGAAGTGTAGTAAGTGGCAGAGTGTTTGACCGCCTTCTAAATCATCATTTAATTCATCATTTAAATTATTGTTAAATCACTGTTTAATCACCATTCAATTATTGCTTAACCACCATTTAATTTCCATTCAATCATCAATTAATTATCATTTGGTCATTGTTATTCATTAATAAAAACTTCTCAGTTAACCCCATAACGATGACTTTTTTTAATAGATCACTTGCGACGACTACTAAGTCTCAGTCCATGCACTTGGATTTCTTGGATGTTGTGAAGTAGAAAGTTCATTGCATGTATTTGTTGTAGAAGAACTGGAAATCTACATGTGTGTGGCCTGTAATAACACTGAATTATTGGGTTGGAATCATTCACTCTGAAAGTGTTTCAAAACCTACTAGATACTTTCTTGGTTTTTTAGAGGTCAACCTCCACCATGTTTTATGGAGGACTCTGTTGTGAAAAGAGTAGTCAGCTCAGAGAGAGTATTGGATTATGATGGCAAATAGTGAATAAATCTTGTTCGAGAGCTCTGTACTGCTGGCTGCCAGTGGTGCCAAGGCACTTCTAGCACTTAGAACCGAAACATCTGTTGGAGTGCTTCCCTCCACTTCTTGACACATAAACTTTCAGTGAATACATTGACTTTGGTGGGACAGGGTTTTAAGTGATTGTTTTCAAAGTAATGAGAGTTGAAATGAAAACATAGTGTTAAATAACAACCCCTTGTTGTGTTAATGATGGGACTGGGGATATTAGAGAACAGTTGTCCTCAGCCCTCAGGAAAAATGTTCCTGTGTCAATTCTATTTGATGATTTAACTGGCCAATGTTTTGCAGATATATTTTTGTCTTGGTATAACTACTTTGAGCACCATGCTACAACAAGACAATGTTCATTGTTCAAGATATTTAGGATAACATATGTGTTTACTGTTGCTAAGAATTCTGTTTCAGCCTGTAGGAAAGTTGCCAGAGCAATGAGATATAAACCAGCAGAGATCACATGGGCCACACTATGCCTCCATTGCCTCAGGACTTTGCTGTTTCAGACAACACCGAACATTTACTACTGTGAAATATATGAAAATTTGCAAAATTTGTGAAGATGCATTACTGCATATGGGCTTCTTGGCTTGTCCTCTGACAAGGTGGACTCCGCTCATATCTGTTCTTATACTGAAGCATGGTATTTTTCGTGACATGAAGTGTGGATTCATCTCTACTACGTACAGGTTTTCCTGAATGATCAGTAATCTTGCTGTGGCCCTACCTTTTGTAATTCTCCCTAAAATATCTTTTACCCCGTCAGCTTCTTGGTGTCAGTGGGCATACCTTCTGGGATACTGGTAGCAGCCGCAATGACACCTATGAGATCTTACCGTCTGCTTTGTTACCTGTTATCTCCAGCACTCCTTGGCACCTGGAAAAAGAATAGCCTTCCTCCACGGAAGTCTGCTCTGAAACGAGGCAAGGTACTGTTGCAAAGTACAGCAACAGTCTCTTTGGACTTTTCTTGGTGGAAAAAAATAGCACAAGAACAACTGTATGAAGTGTCTCTCTGGTCTAATGACTTGTTTCCAGACAAACGTGTGCCTCCTGTCTCTAGAAAATGGCACAACTCAATTTCCAGTATGAGGAAGGCTGACTTGCTCATTGCTAGATTATCTGTTTTATTCCTGCATCAGGTAAGATGCAGGATCAGCCTATGCTCTTCTATCACCAAATGCTCTTCTAACCACCAACATTTTGAGAAAATTTCAGACTAGCTTTGCATAACTGAGGAGAGGGAACCATCTCACAGCTTAGTCAGCATGCAAATGTATACAAAGCTTTCCAGTCTCATCTTCAAGGACCTGAGTTTAAGTTATACTGGAAAATTTAAATGTGCTGCATAAACATGGGGTCTGTTCTTGCTTTTTAAGACATTAGGAGGAAAATGCACTGTGGGAGGTATGTATGGGCAGTGATGTTCATTTGTTGAAGATGTATCTGTTTAGATTTTTCCACTTTTCTGGCAGCTAAATTAAGCAAAACTGCAGTCCAAGGCCAAATGAGATCCACATGAAAGTCTTTGGAGAACCTTCTTATGAAGAGGGTCATCCTTGTATAGCTTTATTTGATTTGTAGCTTATAGGGGTCTCAACAAAAAGCTCACTGTCCAGATAAGACAGGACAAGACATTGTTAATATTTGTCCTGGCCAGGTTTCAGGCTCCTCTTTGGCTATCTTGGGGGTCTCTCAAGGTCCAGCTTCTTCTTCTAGGTGTGTTCTCTGTGTATCTGGGTCACTTAAGACACTTCAACCCAGAAAGTCCCCTCCCTGCTCTGACCAGGAGCAGCAGTGCTGCGGTGCGGGGCCAGCCAGCAGCCGTGCGCTGCGAGGGGGCTGTTAGCTGACAGCCAGGAGTGATGGGGGTAGAGGTAATATTCAATGTGCCTCACTCCGGCTCATCAAATCCGACAATTTTCAAGCACCTGGTATTTCTGGGAAAGTCTGGATGACTCTTTAGTTTTCTTCACCTGTGGTTGGCTGCAGTCTTCACCCCATCAGCTTTTAATTATCTGGCTTCTAATTTCTTTTATCCTGTGGTAATTTCCATCTGCAAAAGGAGAATAATAATATTTTCTTTCTCTCTTTTTTTTTTTAACCCATCCTTTTTTATTTAATTTATGATGTCTGCAGAACTGGGATGCATTTTCTTTGTTTGAATAGTGCACAACTGGGAGGGACATGACACTTCCAGCTGGAGCCTGTGGCCTCCAAAGGGTGAGAAATGATGCTGGATGCTCACAGACAAATGGCTGAGGCCTGCGCAGACGTGTGTGAGTGCCGCGAGCCACTAGATGTCAGCATTATTTTAAATATCGACAGCTGAGATACCAACTGGCCATTCCTGCCTAAAATGTACCGATGCGAGGTTGATTTCTGACAACATAGGACTTGGTAACTAGTACCAAAAGGCTACAGGCTTTTGTATTTGTGAAATGGTCAGTGAAACCCATGTTGCTAGCAGCATACCAGAGTGAATTTTCCTAATAATTTCCCACATTTTAGACCTCATGAAAAACAGACATACCTACCTGCTAAAATAGCTATGAAAAAAGTGAGATTTAATAATAATAATAATACTTTTGATGTTCAATTGTGCTTGCATTCAAGCATGGATCCATCAAATAGGTGAGTGAGGCAGCTCCCTGCCAGCAAAAATGCTTTTGCATCCTGGAGCCCCTCCGCAAAGATGAAGAGCTTTTGTATGCAGGTTAGGGCTGCATCTAGGAGGGAAGCTGGCTAAACTAATTTAGTAGCTCACTGATGCAGTAAAGATACAGTCCTATTCCTCTGTTCATTGCTCTTCAAGTGGCTAACTTGGCAGAACAAATAACCCAGCAGGAACAAGCAAGTAGTTTTCTTTTGGGGAGAAGATAATGCCTCTCTCATCAGATGGGTGCCTGTGTCAGCACGAAGGGTGAGACCATGCAGCTGAGGGCAGGAAGGAAGAAAGGCAGATGAGCAACTTTTTGACAAATGCGAGTCATTAGGTTTTTCCTAACTTTTGTTTTGCTCTCTTTACCCAGGAGGCACAATATCTACCTGTCCTGTACAAGACTCGATTTTCATCCCCTCTTGCTCCTTTTGCTTTTCGTGGTTATTCCTTCCTGTTTCTGCCCTATCAAAAGTGCTGAGAAGAGCTCTACAAGTACCTTCTGCAGTTCTCTGTGCCAGTTTTCTTGTCCTCAAGAAAGAGGATTAATCCATTGTTTCACTAATCCCTCTCTTCCCATTCACATCACTCTTAAACATTTCCTTTTTCTGTATTTCCCACAGTAAGTGATTTGTGAAAGTGCAATTAACTCTTTCTATATTTCTAGCCTTGTATCATTTCTTCATTGTGTTTTTTTCACGCAGTCATTGGGTTTGTGTTGGCAGATCTCTTTATCCACCTTGACATTAGGAGTTTGAGAGTACTTAAGAGTTGTCTGGAACAAATGGCAGAGGGCCTGCAACTGTAAATCTATTAGGACAAAGGCTCTCTGGCAAAGAACTGAATACAACATCAGTGCTTAAAAACTAATAAAGAATAACATGATAATTGCTCATCTCAGGCTCTGCTTCATGTCAGCAATGAAACTACCTCTGCTGACTTGCAAAGGACGTATGAACTCCCATTCTCTTCCTTTTTGGTATGTTGTTATGGTTCCCATCCTGCATAGTTACTACACAGTTCATCATTTTAAGTGGTTTACAACATTTTGGATTTTATGTGTGCTTTTTAACGCTTCTGCTAGGCAGATCTTTTGTTGAACTCCTATTTTATCTATTACCAATATTCACTCTGGGTAAATCCCACTTGAGTTTCTGGAGGAAGGAAAGACGTTAGCTCTTGTGGGTTGTGAAGCCCTTTGTCTCAAGTGTATCCAAGATGAAGAGGTTTTGAATTGTGATTGAATCCTATACTCCCTGAAGCCCTTGTATGTTTTGCAAAATTGTTATGTTTGGTAGAATCCAGTAAATAACAGACGTATACTTTATTCTGAGTTGGGAAACTTCATATCCTTCTGGAACAAAATATTTTATTTCCCACATGTTTTGACTACATTATATTGGCGCCATTCATGTCACTCCACTAAAAATTGTGTCGGCATTCTCGTTATAAGTTGTTGTTCAGAGGTTATAAGTTGGATGTAAAAAATTACTTCCACTTAGAAACTTGGTCTCAGCCCAGAAGTAATTACAAAAAAAAAAAACCCTGAATTTTTTTCATATAATTTATGTTGTTGTTTTGGGAGGGGAAGGGAGAAGGAAAAAAGTTAGCACTGAAAAATGGTGGTGTGCATTGTAATTTGTTTGGCTTCGACCAATTAAACAATGGAAAAATTCAGAATTTGTCAATCTTGTTAAGCTGTGGCAAACTGCAATTTCTTCTTTAGTTTTGTAGGTTTGTTAGGTGGAAAGATGGAGAGAAATAGATCTGAATATGTCCTACAAGGTGCATCTAATTCCTACCCCGTGGGTCTGCAGGTAGAATCCCTTCAGCGTTTTTCAAAAGCTGGGAGGATTGGACATGTTAAGAGCCCCCACCCCTACTCTGAACTTTAAATCCCATCAATATGAAAGGGCCTCAGCCACTGAGTTTACCACACCCCCTACGTGCTTCAAAAGTTATAACGCATGTACCTTTCTCTGGGGTGCAGGAAGACATTGTACAGAACCAAAGTATGGTATGACTAAGCAACTCCATTTTTTGTGGTAGGTGCATGTGGTCCAGGTGCCTGGGGGCAGCAGATGGACAGAAGGGCGTTGGGGTGCCCCAGGTGGGGTGTCTCTATGGGTGACTTGTAGCCAGGACATACTGTTTGTAGGGCTTCAAAGTGTATCTATTTTGTTAAGTGATAACTGATCTACTGAAGTTCCAGTGATTCTTTGGTTTTGTGGGATCGAAGACAGGAAAAAAGAGCAGAAAGATTGTTTTGGTTTTTGGATTTGCTGAAAAAGCCCTGCAACAGTTCAGCTAAATCAGTGTACCTCTTGCCATGTATACTTACAGAAAGCTTCAGGAAAAAGGCTGGTTATAAAATATAACGGGGAAGCCAGGTGAATATTTCCTATTATAGAAGTGGGAAGACATGTTTCTTTAATAAAGCAACTGCTAAAGTTATTTTTTACTATGAGAGGGGAATCTAGAAGCAAACTTTAACTGCCTATTAAATTAATCAGGATTATGTCAAAGATGCATTTCAGCAATCAAGTATTCTGTGTAGTTAGGAATTTCAGCAGTGGTAATTGGTAAGGATAACTGGGCAAATACCTTTACTGACCAACAGTGACTTTAGGCTGAAAAAAGGTGGCTCTCTTGTTACAATGAAAAGTGCAACAATCAAGCAGGGTCTCCTCTCATTTAAAATGCAATGATTCCAGAGTGTTTTATGCATACTTTCCAACTTGTATAGAATTTAGGGGTGAAGGGAGACCTCACATCCCATGTGAGATCTCAGACAATATTGAGTCTTCCTAGTTTTCTAAACATAAGGAAGTGCAAAGAAGAATATCTTCTACAATTGCCAATCTGAAAAGTGCACCATCGAAAAAAAGATGAAGTTAAACCTCATCCTGAAGGAAAATCAGATGACATCTGTGGAACAAAAAGGTGCAGGTTCAGGAATGTGAGTGATAGTGGATGGAACTGGAGAAACCAGTGTGGAAACATGCCTGCCTTACCGCCCATGGAGTTCTGGATTTGCTGTGCACACTTGGGTAATTTGTTATGCCAAGGTAGTTTCTTTGGATTGAAGCAAGATCTGGGATTAACTGGTAAATATCTCATGAGTCTCCCTGTCCATTAAATACACTGGCAAGTAAGTCTGTACAGCAGGGACAGGGTCTTGGTGAGAAGATGTGAGGAACTGAGAACAGAGGGAGAGCCAGTTATGTGGCTTTGCTCCTGATGACACAAGGCTTTATTTGTGATGGCAAATGGTCAAGGAAAGTGGTCCTTCCCCTCTGCTTGACACTGGTGAAGTCCAGCTGGAGTGCTGGATCCAGTGCTGGGCCCCCCAGTATGAGAGAGATGGACTTACTGAAGTAAGGGACTGGAGCATCTGTCCTGCGAGGAGAGGCTGAGGGGTCTGGGTCTGCTCAGCCTGGAGCAGGAAAGGCTTGAGGTAGGATTATTGATTCCTATAATCCCTGATGAAAGGGAGTAAAGAAGACAGAGCCAGACTCCTCTTAGAGAAATGACAAGAGGCTGTGGGCACAAACAAAAAAATACAAAAACTTCTGTATTCCAAGGGTGATCCAACACTGGAATAGGCAGAGAGTTTGTGGAGTCTTGATCTTTGGAGATATTCAAAACCCAGCTGAGTGTGACCCTGGCCAACCTGCTCTATTTGCCCTCTTTGAGGAGATGGATTGGACTGGATGGTCTCCAGATGTCCCTTCCAACTGCATCCTTTCTGTGAAACATCGACAGAGCTGAGGCCAGACAAGCTCCTTATGAAAGATTTAACAAATATAAATTTTTACCAAATATTTAGTTTCCAGCAACAGTTTTTTGAATCACGACAACAAACCAGCCTGACTCTTGGCATCACAGCAGCAAAGGGAATGAAAAGCCGGGTCAGAAACCATGGAGAGTCAAGGATCCTCAGTGTCATGGTGCAAGTCGTTTTGCAAGTTTGGCCTTGAAATAAAATGTTCAAAGTGAAGGCTATTATACCAGGCTTAAAAGGACAGTTTTGCTGCTTACACTACATATAGTTTTTTTCTTTAGAAATGCATTTTACAGAGCTTTGTACAAACAAGTTTTTTTAAGTTTAAAACCAAATCCATAAGAAGTTTATTCTAGAATAGAATTTGACCATAAACGTGTGTCCCTGAAGAGTCAAATCCTTGTCTGGGGAATCAGATATCATGGCTCTGTTCTAGTTCATGAAAATGTCAACTATGATTCAGGCCTGGCTTCGTTCATGACTGGAGGTTTCGATGAGCTGAGGCTGAATTTAAGCTGATCTGCTGGGGAGAAGACTGACCTTTCAATGAGGGCAAAGAGGTGACTGGTAACGAGGAAATGAAAAAATGGGTGAGTGAAGCATATTGCCTTCTGAGTAAAAAGGTGGGGAGCACGAAAGTCTGGACTTCAGTACAGAGAAATTTGGGATATGAGCCTTGACTGATTGACTGAGTTGAAGAGGAGGGATGTCTTAGGGGGAGAGATAAGTAAGGCCCAGCTGCAGGGAGGAGAGTAGACGGAGATGAAAATGCACTTAAGTGCAGTCTCTTAGGCTTTGATTTTGCAAACTGATCTGTTCAGGCAAACCCTTACACCCACGCAAAGCTCTGTTGAAGATAATGGGAGTTTGTGCAGGCTCACATGCATCAGCTTGCAGGAATGGGGCCCCTAGTCCTTGGGAGGAGTTTACACCAAGTGCAAGTAACACAAGAAATAGTTGGAAACGGCACATCTCAGCAGTTCCTGATTTCAAACCAGAAATCGAGAGAGCGAGCTGGTCTTACAGAGCATCCAGGAAGACAGAGTTGCATTTATGTTGTTGTGCTGTCAGTGCTTCTGTTATAACCCCCAGTGGAATTTACATTTGGTATCGTTCCCCCCACCCCCAAATAACTTTCAGGCTAAAATCTGGCAGATCAGCTTTCAGCCTGGGAGGCTGATGTCTTCTGAAATATGAATAAAATTGGTTTAGACACTCGACTTTGCAGGCAATCTGGAAGGGAAAAAATATCAGCTGGTTTCTCATTCACTTTAAAAAATAATATTTTATGCTAGAAAAGCTGGATGACGTGGACAATGTTGTTAAGGTTTGTCATTAAGCTAAACTACTAGATCGTTTCTTCCCACAGATCCTGTCAGGACATTTGTGAATTATTTTAGAAATGCTGTGGACTTCATTACTTTGCAATCCCTATATTGCATATTTGAATCTCACTGACAATTTCTAACAAGTAATTTTAGTTAGAGGACCTTTATACGTTACATTTTACTGTGATTGCATTACCTAGCAGAGGCTGGCTGCTCTGCATGCCTTGTTAGGCCCAATTGCAAAGACCTAACATGACAAGGTGATGACTGAGAGATCTTTATTACAAACTTGATTGCTCCTAGGGCAAGACTAGTATTTGAGTATCATCATCTTTGACAGCATAACTCAGCTCCAGGTAAGCAATCTAATCCTGAAGGACCTGCAAGGGATGGCCGTTCCCACCAGCTGTTTTGTGATCACAGCTTTCCCAGAGTTTCTATGGAAGATGCTCTAACCTCCTGTTTTAGCTAAAATTTATCTTATCTATGCCTAACAGCACAAAAGTCCCTTCAATATTCATAGAATCATAGAATCATTATGGGTGGAAGAGACCTCAAAGATCAAGTCCAACTGTATTGGTACATTTAGTGCAAGCCCATAATTAGGAGTAAAGAATTTTGTAAACTATTAGAAAAAATATTTCAAGGACTCAATGAGATCTTAAATATTTACCTTTCAAACGTTACGCCTGTCTACTCTTTATCTGGATTTCATCCTGAATATGTGTTTACTGTAATGAATGGCAATTCCTACCTATTTCTTTTTGCCGTAAACCGAAGAGTTTACTAGCTAATTCAAAGGCAGGTCCTCTGGGTCATCAAGATAGATCCATGGTATTGCTGCACCTGTGTGAGGCCCCAGCAAAGAGTGGGACTTCCCAGTCTATGGGGAGTTGGCTAAGGAGGTTTACCATTAAATTTAGGAAATCTAGAAGGTGGTGGATAAATGAGATGAGGGATTACTGTTCTCACAAGTCCCACGACACAAGAAACAGGTGGCACAGGATGAAGCTAACTGGAGAGAGTTTTAACACAGGACAAGGAAAGCACTTTGGGAGTCTACTGCCGCAGTGGGTGGTGGAGGCAGGCTCAAAAGGTTGTGTCAAAGGCACGTGCATAAAGGGAATCTGAAAAAACTAGGAGGAATGTACTTGCTAACATCCCTGGTTCTGGACACTGGGGAAGGACAGGGGAACAGACAGCAGAAAGTAGTGCACTTATGAGGCCATGCCCTGAACAGTGTCTCCTTTACCACTGCTAAATATGTAATACTGGACTGAATGGACCATTGGTCTGACTCAAGAAGGCAGTTTAACAGAATCAGAGCTGGTACAGATCCTGTCTCATATCTTCACTCATTAATAAAGGAGAGAGGCAAGGTCCTCATGTGTAAGAATCATGGGATCATTTAGGTTGGAAAAGACCTTGGAGATCGAATCCAAGCATTAACCTAACACTGCCAAGTCCACCACTAAACCCTGTCCCTAAGCACCACATCTACACGTCTTTCAAATACGTCCAGGGACAGTGACTCCACCATCTCCCTGGGCAGCCTGTTCCAGTGCTTGACAACCCTTTCAGTGAAGAAATTCTTCCTAATACCCAATCGAAACCTCCACTGGTGCCACTTGAAGCCATTTCCTCTTGTCCTATCACTGGTTACTCGGGAGAAGAGCCCAACCCCCACCTCACTACAACCTCCTTTCAGGTAGTTGTAGAGAGCGATCAGGTCTCCCCTCAGCCTCCTTTTCTTCAGACTAAACACCCCCAGCTCCCTCAGCCGCTCCCCGTCAGACTTGTGCTCCAGACCCTTCACCATCTTCATTACTTTTCTTCTGATAACTTGCAGGTCAGACCTATGCAGTGACAGAACCAAAGCGCAAAGTTTCTTTTTGAGTGGCTGTGAAAGCAAATGAACTTGCAGGACGGTAGGTAGCACCAGAAATGTGTCTCATTGCATTAGTTTCTAGTTTTGTAAGACGTAGATACATGGCTGGCAAAGCTAAGGCAAAACTTTCCAAAAGCGATTGTGTTGTGGTCAGCATGATGGCAACAGAGATTAATTTGGCACTCGGTATCTTTTCTTAGCTTATTGAATTATAATTCTAAAATATTTTCTTTCAGATTTTAATAATATTTTCCTTATTTTTGGAAGATCTGCAACTTAAGCAACATATGACTGATTGCATATAATCCTGCTGTAGCTAGAGAGCAATGTCTTAGTTCATTCTTAAACAAATATTATCAAACAAGCATCAAAATCTGTCCCAAACTCATAGATGGAATATTGTTTAGATGTATATTTGCCTTTATGTGGCTTTGGTAAAAGCCAGTTTCAGGTTAAATCTCTTTTCATTTGTCCAAGCGTGTCTTTGACTCTTTTCAGTCTGCTGCTTGTGCAGAGTTGATCCACAGATTCTGTGGAATTTGATCACTGCTAGTTTGTGTGATTTTTCTTAGATGTTTTCTCAGTAAGAGTATTAGCTATGTAATAATGTGATCTATATGGATCTTTTTTGCCCATTTTTAGTATTGAATATAGAGCAATTACCTCCTCTCTTCAGTTACACAAGCTACCTACTTAAATAACTTGTGTCTTCGAGTGCCACAGTAGAAAGCAGGTATTTAAGTATGAAGTTCTGTCTTTAACTTGTGATTTTTGTGGTGCAGCTTGTAATCCCGCAGACTACATTTATGTTGCTGTTAGTGCAATCTACTGACTTAGCCAGAAAAACAAGGAAGAGGGAAATATTTTCTGGTGAAGGGAAGTAGAGGAAAAATGCCTTTTGGGGTATAATGGGCGGGAAATTGCCATGGCCTCTTGGGGCAACTTCATCTACTCTGTGTTTTCACCTGTATCATAAAAGTCCCCATATTTCTTGCTGCACTGAAGCTGGAAGACACAGAAATATTTTTCAGTCATAACCTAGAGACAGAGCAAAACTGCTGTAGGGCAGTGCCTAAACCCCTCTGCTTTTGGGAGAGGGAAAGGTCATTTGGGCATCCCAGGCAGCCAGGCCTCAGGGCATTACCAGGGTGCACCCACTGCTCGCCCCAAATGCGCCCAGTGCTGTGGGATTGCTTGCGTGAAATTGGGAGGGTCACAACTCTCTCCCAGGCTTTGTAAGTATGACTTTTATTGGCCTTAAAATCTGCGGGACAAGGATGCCTCTAACTTGGTGGTTTACAGTCAGTGTTAACTGGCAGCAAGCTTTTCTGTAAGGCAATGATGGAGGGGTTGTAAGAAGGCAAAAAAGAGAAAGGGCAGCTTTCCCTTGTGGAGCAAAAGCTAAGTGTGCTCAGGATAGATCAATCATCACAACTATATGCAGTCAGTTGGTGGTACTTTGTATCCAAGCATAACGGCAAATTCATAACTTTGCAGGGCACAGGCCAGGGTGTACGGGATAGTGGGTAGGAGGCAGCTTTCCTTGGAGCAGGGTGTCCTGTATTGCCTCCATCAGAGAGGTGTTTGACGCAGCTGGTATTTGAGACAGGACATTGAATTAGAGGTCAACAGGCGATCCAGGCTGGGAATTTCCTGGCACCAGAAACTAACACTAACGGCAAGCATGTCCACGCTGAAAGAAAGGCAAAGAATAATTATGTGGTTAGAGGGAAATAACATATTTTGCATGACTTCTGATTCAGGAATAAGTAACTGCATTAATACAAGTGATAAGGAGGCCTTGTGACATCTTTAAAAATGATTGATGTTTTTACAGGCATTGCAGACTTAGTGTGACAATAGCACAGTCAATTCTTCTCTTCCAGATTTATATGTTACTGAACATACAGTATAGGACCTTTTATCACAATATCACATAGCATAAGCATGCTAGAGTACAGACAAGGCTGCCCATAGGGGAAATAAACTTACAAAAAATTCTTTCTTCCACGACATAGTTGAGATCTCTGTTTGATCTTTTCAGCTCTTTTAACAACTGTTCTGCTGCCTCTGTTTCCCACAGGAGGTACAATTTGCCAACACTTTTCACTCTTAAGTTTGCTGGGTAAGAGAACTCCTTTTTTAAGCTATCAAGTTACTTCTCCCAAATCGTGGACTTAAAGCTAATGGAAAAGGAGAAAGAATTTAGTCTAAACAGTAGTATCTTCATTATCTCTTCATAATTCAAATGATTTTCTCTTCTTCCCTGAAATCAATCAGACTGAAAGGAAAATCTCTTCTTCCAGCACCATTTTATTCATATTCCTACATTTCTTAATTAGTTAATGTTGACCATCAGCCTTCATATGCAAAGAGCCAAGCATGGAAGAGTATTAACAGCAAAAATCCTGTTGACTTCAACCTTATTGACTTGGTCAGGCCATGATCTTTACTGGCAAGAGACCCAGGAGCAGTGGCATCTCCCCTCATGACACAACGGAAAATTTAAGCACTAAGTTATGCTCAGTGTGTATCAGTGTATACTTTTGGGGGAGCACAGAGAGAATATAATTCTCTGTTTATAAATAAATCTAATGGGTATAAAGTGCATTACTCAAGCTCAGCAATGTTTAACATGTTGTCATTCCTCTTTTCGACTAGTAAAATACATCTGCTGCAAGCTGCTTTCTCTGATTCTTCCTCACCTCTGTTGTAAGAAGCTTCGCTGTCTGCTTTTCGTCACTTCTGTTTCTCGTGCATTCAGCAAACTGCGTTTCTGTGCATGTTGTGCACAGCTCTCTGTCTCCTTCCTTCTGGCAAATGATTTCCCCTCATTATTAGGTTCCTGCCCTCATGTATTCTTGCTGTCTCTTGTACTGTCTTCGATTTGTATCTTCATCTCTCGTTCTTTCCTTTTCTTAGCTCACTCATCTGGGGTGATACATATTCTTACTCATCTTCTTCGCCTCTTCTGTGTTTTCTGAGCTTGTGTCTGCCTGTTTGGGAGTGCTGGTCCTAAAGCATTGTGCCTGCAATTGCAGGATCAGTAGTGGGCTCTCAGGCTGCATGGGTGACCCAGAAATCCTGTGCGCAGATCAGAAAGGGATGATGGGTTAAGATCAGCTTCAGCTGATCTAAATCTATGCAGCTGAAAGCAAATATTTTTTAAAATTTAGGCGGTGAGATGGGTAGTATTCAGGTTATTTCAGTGTGTATCTGTCTGTCTATATGGCTGTGGAGGCTGAACCCAGGGGAGGAAAGAGCAGGAACGTGGACCTGGACATGGGGTGGAGAGTGAGACCACCCCTTTTGGTAATGGTATAGGCATAGTTTGGATTTATCTGATTGTGAAACCACATCCTGAAGTTCAAACGGTTTAACAAATATGAAGGAGGGGTCAAATCTGACTTTATCACAGTATATTTTGAATAGTTTAAGGAATAAAAGCCTTTAGAATGAACATGGTAACCTGGAAAGTGAAGTCTTTTGACTGTTTATATCTGACTGAAATTCTGTTGTCCCCACAAAAATGTGCATCTGGACATCTCACAGTCTTTTATCATGTATTTATGCTTCTGAAATACAAAGAGCCAAAGAAATAATAGTGTGTTTTCTTTTATTCCCTCTTCCGCACAGTTGGTAACTGACCTTCAGCACACCTTAGACGTGTGGGAACCGGCTTGCGGACTCAAGTGGGGATGAGAAATAAAACAACTGTTCTTTCAGATTACTTTGGCGTAATACTAGCCACATAACACCATCTACCCTGTTTTAAAAGGATGGTCTTAGGTCAATGAGATATTTCACAAAGGCTAAAATGCTAATCTTCAACTGCCTTATCACAGGACCTTAAGGAACTTTTTTGCCCAAATCTGCCTGGTACTCGCTGAGAAACCATCATCCAATATGCTGTCTGATTTGGAAATTACAACTGTCATTTACTATTACATTCAGTAAAGTAACTGACTCACATATGAATAATTTTGCTTTTTTTTCCTGCTAGATGTGTGCCACTTAAATCTGGTTTCATTGGAAATACGAATCAGAAATAGTCTTTGGCAGCTTTTTATTAATGTCTAGTTTGTATCCCAGTGAAACGATTTATCCTTCTACTTACTGCTCTGCAAAGAAAGGCAATTATTTTGCTTAATTTTTTCCAAAGTAAAAACTGATAGAATCAGAGCTGCTTTTCCCACTGCTACAAATGAGTCTCTAATTGCTTGATTTCCTGTTGATGCTCATAATATTATTCCTTCAAATAAATCAGTGAACTCATCATACAGGATGGCTGCATTAAGTTCGGACTTAAATCCCACCACTCATACTCGGTTCCTCACCACCTAAATGACTCAAACACTGCATTGCTGCAACAGCTCCTTAGCGATTAGAGCTGTTTTGTTCATCTTCTGGCAACAAGTGTTATGTTACTTACTTTGAAAATAGGTCCTATTTCAGCCTATTGCTTTACACAAACAAAGAAACCAAAAATCTGCTGCAGTTCCAGGAAGAAAGGCCAAAGCCAGTGACTGATCAGCTATTCTGGTCAAACGAACTTGAAACAAGAACTTGTTTTCTCAGTTGCAGCAGTTTTTAATGTAATCTCTATGGACTACGTGAATCTTCAGGAGTCAGTGACCGATGGTGTCTCATGTGGGTTCTTATTTTATTTTCTCTGGAATTCAATGCTGCTTTGGGCACAGTAAACCAGGCTCTTTGGAAAAGAGTCTGCAAGGGTACAACATTGTCTGAAACGCTACTTACGTGGCTTTCAAGCTTTCTTTAGCCAAGGTTACACTGAATTATAACCGTGTCCAGAGTATGTTAGGTATTTTCTCAGCTTATAAGACTCAAGATGGATTTTTATTTTGGAATCTGAGACCCGATCAGAAGCTAAATTTATGCAAACACCTTTCTTTTGTTCATGTTTATATGATAAAATTTTATGCTTTCTGAAATAATGGCTGTATTGTGTTTGTCTGTGATATGGAGATAACTTGCTATGTGGCACATGTCTCATTGCTTAGAAAATACTACTGCTAGAAAACATGAGAGAGTAACTTCTCACTGATGGGGGACAGATGTCCTGAAAGCTGTTCTTCCTTTGTAATGTCTTTCATACTCTACCAAACTGCCTTCAGAACATGGTTTTATTCTACCTATTTAATATATACTTCAGAGAAACTATAGCTCTTTGATTTCTTGACACTGTGCTTGCTCTAAATTTTAGGCCCAGTATATGAACTACCTATGTATATGAACCTGCAGCAAAATGTACATTGTTTGCATATACATGCTGACACTGTTAGGAGAATCATCACTGGACAACAGCTACTGTAATTGAAATGCTAAGTTTTCTGAGTTGTCAGAAGAACATAGTTACTAAACTTCAGACTCACATCACCTTGGCTGAGAGCGTTTGCTTGGCTCTCCTTAGGCTGTAGCATTGCCTTGTAGAAGGGACTAGAGCTAATGCATTGGAATTACATTGCATTCCCATGCAAGAAACCCAGACAGGTTTGATTTCCAAGCTTCCTCCTTTTATTCCTGAGCCGAGGCTTCAGGATCTTTCCTATTTCTCCTTCTTGGGAAACCAGGCTCTCAGGTTGTGTTTGGCCTGGGGGATACAGATGAACTTTTGAACTCTGACGTGCAGAAGTGTGCCTTGGTCACATTTCAACTCTGCACTGACGTGAGACTCAAAGTTTGTGGCCAAAAAACAGACACTCCAGTCAGACCTTCAGTCGCAATGGTGAAGAAACCGAAGAACTAAGATAGGCTTCAATACAGCCTCCACTACTCATGCCTGCATAGGCTACTACATTTGCCTGCGGAGGGACAGATCGGTTAGATCGGATTAGCGATGTATGCACAGCAATCTTGGCTAATGGTAGCCCACCTGCCTGCTGGCCACAGAGACACAGTGAAAGCATTGCCAACAGCTGTCCTAAGTTTGCAGACTACCTTGCAGGTGTACTGACACATGGCAGAGATTTTATTATACTATTATGGTGTCCTCAGTAACATTTAAATTCCCTTTTAAGTTGTAGTGTCTATCTTGTATCTGGTCTGCCATAGCTGTTTCTGTGGTGGCAGCAATGTGCAAGCCATGCCTGACAGTGTCCTGTGGGCTCATCAAGATCAATGAATTAGTTTCTGATGGAAGCAGGGATCATTTCTGCCCTAATGCATCAACTTGGGCATGTCTATGGTTGAAATTCAGAAGGAACACAACCTGTACTAATGCACAGGTGAGCGTAAGAGGGGGAATAGCAGGGCTGAGCTCCAATTGCACTTGATGCAACAGTGACATTTTGCCCTGAGCAGGGAGAGTTACCTTGTGGTGGTGGCTGTGATCACAGAGCGTGCAGAGATGCAGAGACTGGTGGCCTTGAAATCCCCCAATACCGCTAAACCATGCAAATAAATTTCACAGTTGAGATAATGTGTGCAGTGTCCAGGTTGCTTTCCTTTCATTTCCCTTCCCTTTTTTGCTGGATGATGGTGAGGGGAGAAGAGTCCTCCTTCATATCTTCAAATTCATCTAAAGAAGAAACTAGAGCAGTTGGTGAAACATGTTTTCAGTGAGACACCTTCCTGTAGGAAGGGTCAGGCAGTTGAACTGCTCTCCCACCATCTCCTTCTGCTGTTCCCCCTTCAGTGCCTCCTGCCAGCAAGGAGGAGGAAGGAGGGAATGCAGAAGAGCAGAGACAAAGGAATGGTATTTGCAAGGAGGATTTAGAAGCCCAAGAAGTTTGCCTGGAAATCTGCAGCTTCACAAATATTCCCCCTGCCCTCACTTTCAGTGTGCCAGGCAGTTCCCACCATGTACCCTGTCTGTAGGCAGCTGCAGGGTTTTCTGAAAGAGAAGGCACAGCCTGGCTTGAGCCACGTTAGGGAAAGTCAGTTTTAGGGGTGGGGTGAGGCATCTGCTTCTCCCTCAGATTTATAGCTGCAGTGGAAGCTCCTGTCAGCCCTCACTCTGCACCTGTGTCTCCAGCCGTTTCTCCATTGTTGTTATTTCCAAGTGATGACTGATTTAATCTGTCTACTAATGCAACGTGCAGGCTGGGGCTCCTCCAGGTATGTGCTCCAACTCTATGAGTTGTCCACTGGCCACAAATGGTCCACTGCTTGCAGTCCTGGACACATTTGATTAAGAAGAACATGCCAAAAAGTACATTGCTCTGTATTGTTGGAATGTTTATGGTTTTTTGTTTTGTTTTGTTTTGTTTTGTTTTTTTCTTTTCACCCAAGAGTTCCTGCCAAATGGCAAGATAGCGGTAGATAGCATATGCAATGTGTTTATTACTGATGTGAGGGGGGCCAAACAGATGGAGAGCTGAGTCTTGAATTCTAGCTACTGCACAGGTGGTGGACGGGGAAGTTGTTTCTTAGCCGCAACTGAAGGTAGGAGCCTTACAGACAGTTCCCTTGTTCTGGCGTCTCTGTCAGTCCAAACTTGGTAAAAGAGTGTGAATTTTACTAGAACTGGGACATTGCACTAGCACAACTTTTGTGTATCTTGTTATAATTGCAGCTGCCTGCAATTTTGGATTAAATCAGTGCTCACCACCCCATGAACAGGTTGGATATTAGGAAGAACTTCTTCACTCTAAGAGTCATTAAGCACAGGACCAGGCTCCCCAGGGAGGTGGTGGAGTCACCATCCCTGGAGGTCAAAAAACGTTTAGATGTGGCGCTTCGAGACATGGTTTAGTGGGTTTAGTGGGCATGGTGGCGTTGGGTATACGGTTGAACTTGATGATCTTTGAGGTCTCTTCCAACCATAACGATTCTATGATTCTATGATTCTGTGATAAACCTGCCACTCTCTACACAGTCTGTCTAAGTTTATAGTACTATTTTATAGTACTATAGTACTATAGTACTATTTCCACTTCAGTTTGTCTGTCACTTTATGTTAATGGTCTCTCCCACCACCAAGTAAAGGTTTAGCCAAGGTTGAGCCCCAGTACTCCAGGACAACCCAGGTGCAGAGCAGGCTGAAGTTAAGCATCCTTTCACTACGTGTGCCTCTGTCACACAGCAAAGAACAAATAAAAGACGGGAATTTGGGAACTCCACAGAATCCAACAAACTGTTAAGACCCTATTAACAAAACATGACAGAAATACATCGTGAAAAGCAAAACTCTTTTCCTTGTGGCTGTGCCAAACAGTTAGTATATAGATACAAGAAGGCAAAGCTGAGATTTGGGAGATGATAATCCGTTGCCCTGAATTTTATGTAGCAGTTAAAATATTAACTTAGCTTTAAGTGTTCATTATAGTGTGCTGTAAAACCCTGGAGAATGGTCGTGCTCTTGTTGTTTGGGAGATCAAATAATAAATAAACTAACCTATCTGGATCCATCTAAGGTTGCCTAATAATCTGCAGGAGGTGCTTAGCGTATCAAAAGATGAAGCACATTAAAGCTAGACTCGGGCTTTTAAATGAGCTTAAAAGTAAGAGCCAAAGTGTCTGATTATTTGAGCAGTGTTGGGCCTCACTGGAAGTCAGAGTCCTGTATTTATATACTGTCACACGTAGAGACAGGTCCTTGAGCCAGGCCTGGCCAAGAAGACTAGGCTGTATAACCAGGGTGTTATAACACTACAACTTCCTGATTTCCCTCTGGCTGGGATGGGAGATGAGGACTCCTCTGTGTTTACTGGTGTTATTCTGGAAGCTACCTTCCCACTGATAACACCATTTTTCTTCCTGGACGAACGGTCTCTGAACCAAGCAGCACTCTGTCAGCTGTGCATGACTGCTGGAAAATGGGTCTTTGTGCTGACTGGTAGGCACAGGCTCTTTTTCTCCAGCAAGAGAGGGCATTTCAGAGGAAATTACTATACATAGCATAGGACAAAATATTTTTCCCATTGTGCTGGAATGTATCTAGAGCAGGGAAACTACACTTAGGATATGAAAAAAGGGGAAATAACAACATGAGGCTGTCTGCAGTGCAGTAAGGGAAACAGAAAACACCAGGAGAGGCATCCTGAAGTATGCTTCCTGCATGTATTGAATGCTTTAAAACATGATGCTTTTCCTTTCAATAACAGTGAACACACTGGCATTACAATCCCTTACTTTTTTGAGTCTAGTGATACATTCCAGTCTTCGTAGGACGCTTCACTTCAACTGAGATGGCATTTGGCTGCAGTTACTATGACAAACAGAGAAGAATTGGCATGCAGTGGGCTTGGATGAATGTGCAACCAAGTTTTGTGAGAAAAATATCTATAAAAATGAATCAGATGCTGCATTGCCACCTATTGCATGTTCAGTGGTCCATGGTACTGAAAATAAACAATATTTATAAACACTTCATGGGTCATTATAAAAACACACTGCATTTCACTTTGTAACTTTATAGGATGTTTTTCAGCTTGTGTTCCTTTACAAAAAAGCTTTCTTTATTAATTATTTATTTTCTTTTAGTGTGGAAAATGGTTTCAGGCTCACCAAAGATGAGAACAAAATACAGTATTTGATTAATATTCTTTATTATTTTATCTTGTTTCTCTAAGATGAAAAATGTACTGTTATTCCCAGAACTTGGTTAGAATAGCAAACCAGTCTCTGCAGGGTAACCCTGAATCAAGCATCTTCTTTCATATGCCCAAGCACCAGTGCAAAGAAGGGGACAAAAACAAGACACACAGTGGGGCATATGGCATTAATGAGGTTTCTAAGGACAACTCATTATTCTATTATTCTTAGTAATAATATTTTTATTTCTTTATGTCTAGAGGCCTCAAGCTAGATGGTGGGCTGAAGGCACAGTAGGCACATTCCTTACATGAAATAAAAGACAGTCCCTGTCTGAAGAATTTTGGACTGCATAAAGGAGAAAACATTCAGGGAAGAAGAGTTAAGGATCCAGAAAAAGACACAGAGGTCTGAAACAAGTTGACCATAAGTGCTTAAGAACAAAGTTCTTAGCTTTTTTGCACATCTTTTGTGAAATTACCTCTGAATCTTTTAATGATGAAGTCGTGATCTTGTTTTCAGCAGATGCTGTCAATTATTATTTGATTCTAGACATTCTGCTGCTCTTTCTGTGAACAATTAGGGATGAACTGCAGCAGTGCAGACTGTTGGTCTTCATGAACAGTGTAGGTCAGGAATATGTTGTCGCTGTAACCCTTCATAGGCAGCATGACTGGATTACATGTAGTAGAAAACAGAGTGGGTTAGCATTTCAGACAAGTTACTTATGTGGCAATTTAGTACATAATGAGTCATCTCAGCAACAGAAAACACTGCAGAAATGCTATATGGCATTTTTACAGTGAGAAAAGCTAAAGGAAAATTACAGACACTTTATTCCTCCAACATTTTCAGCATATCAATAATCACATTGAGAATCGTACTAATAAGGCCAGTGGATTGTCTGGCTCAACTGTTTATAGTATGAGATAATGCTCTTTTACCATGATTTAATATTACAGGCAATGTCTCCTAATTATTGACCTCAGTAAAGTATTAACCTACTAATAGCTCCTAAATAGAATTTGAGATAAGGTACGAGGCCTTGTGTATGACACATGTGGATGGCTTCAGTATTCATTTGTGTGTGGCAGATCTGAGTGTCTCACTATGTCTGTCCAGATCACTTACATCTGACCTTCATGATGAGCTGTACACCTGCTGCTACCCATGAGAGGTGCTTCCTCAAGGGAAGAAGTGCAGGACAAAGCATTTGAAACTGCAGCCATTTCAGTGTCCACTTCTTCCCCATGAAAAAAGCCAGTGGATGAGCAAAGATGGTTTAATTCCACGATATTTACTTGTGTTCAACTGGAAGTGTAGGCAAGCAACCTATTACTGCCATGATCAAGAGGTAGCAACCATGACTTATATCTTAAACGATGGGAAGACTGAGCAAATTAAGACTACATAAGTGGAAGAGATAGGAAAGCAGAGAAAAGCATCCTTGGAAAAATACACAAAGTAATATAGCAGTCGGGGGAGGAAAAACAACTGCTGAAGTAAGCAAAAACATTATCAGCTTCAAGCAGAATTCTTGAAAAAACTCTGAAAAGTGAGCAGAACAAAGAACCCATAAACACTTTGGATACATGAACTCAATAGTCAAAACTGCAGCAAGCTCTGCAGTCTTCAGATTCTCAAGACCTGCCTAGGTCATGAGATTGCACTTCACTGTCTAGTTTTGTATAATTGTATGTGTATCCAAGGCAGCTGGCTTGTTAGATGGTCTGTTTTAATCTTGGCTGCTGACTGCTGCTCAATCATGCCCTACCTGCACTTACCATTATGGCAATTTCATGCCCACTTTGAGGCTTCCTGGTCCAGGCGTTTGAGACACTGCCAAGGTTACATCTGAAACCACTGCTGCTGCTCAGAAATAGATGCAGGAATAGTGGGGGACAGCTAAAGACTTGTTTTCATTCATGTGATCCCAGCCTGCAAACCAAACATTATTATTAATTTATGTCAGCATCTGCCACATGCCAGGCATTTTATAGACAAACAAGAAATGATAAAATTTTGTGCATGGTTAGTCAGAGAAGCAGACAGCTACAGGGGGGGCAATAGCAACAGGTTATTTCAGTGTAAAGTTAGCACAAGCCTCTTAAAGCAGAAAGATTGGAGTGAATTTTCTTAAACTACTTGGAAAAAGGTGCAGAGGTAGTGGCTGAAGAGACACATAAAGGAACCTGGAAAGGTGGGGAGACATAGGAACTAGACAGTGTTTGGGGTTACTTCAAGTGCTATGTGTGCAAGAAGGATGGGACCAGTAATAAAAATATGATCAGCAGATCAGAAAAGCAGATGATCAGCTTTTTTGTATTTGTTTCTGTAAACCTGGGAGGTAAGCACTTCATCTAAATGTGGGCAGATTTTGGTGTTGCCAGCCACCGTTACAGGATACACCATTCAGGCTTTTGCACTCCTCTGCAAGCGTTCAGCCATTTGGGGTCACATCTTACGGGACATTTGATCAGATCTGAACCTAGCCTAAGATAAATTAGAATTGTAAATACCAATAAATATGGTTTGGAAGCTCTTGTCCACAGCCCTTCTCTAATGGAAACAGAATATCTTATGTGAAATAGTGGTCTTAAGTGATTTGCTTACTTCTCCCCACCCTTAGAAAAAATATATTTTGGACGCCTCTCTTTTAACCTGACTTTAATTTTCCTGAAAACATGTCTGATAGATTTGGAGACAATATTGTTATGTTCTGTACAGAAATTTTACTAGCTCCTTTCTTTTTTTTTTTTTCCTTTGGCATCAACTTGAAAGAATTGTTACAAGATGATGCCTGCTGGAAACATTTATCCATTTCATTTTAAGAATGTGAGTAATTGTGCAGTGTATGTCATGCATATTAAATGCTTCACTATGAAAACAAATTTTACTCATTATTGCTTCTTATGACATTCCAATATGTTCTCTTAGAATACACTTTGCTTTCTGCCATCTGCCCAGTTCCGAAATTAGGATGGAAGACTGATCAGATACTTAGTACAACTCTTAATGGTTTTAAGATTACACTTTGCAAGAATGCATTCCACCAGCTCTCCAGCCTGGAACCAACAAGAAAGTAACTATGTAGTGGCAGGAAAGGACACAGTCCGTTGAAAGTTTTGAATTGCGTGATCTAGTGATGGAAGAGCATTTTAAAGTCTATTCCCTGGCAGACAGGTTGTCAGTGTAAGGAGCAGCTTAATCCAAAGGCATGTAGCAAAAAAGCAGATTAGAGCTGTGCAGGGACATTCATTAGGTTCAAGAAGGCCAAGTGCCGGGTCCT
>NW_009613090.1:0-36830 GCF_000690535.1 Cariama cristata | reverse complement strand
CCAAGTCCTTCTCCTCAGGGCTGTTCTCATTCTCCTTCCAGCCCCTGCTTGGGATTGCCCCGATTCATGTGCGGGACCTTGCACTTGACCTTGTTGAATCTCATAAGCCCACCTCTTAAGCCTGTCCAGGTCCCTCTGGATGGCATCCCTTCCCTCCAGCGTGTCAACCGCACCACATAGCTCAATGTCATTGGCAAACTTTCTGAGGGTGTGCTCAACCCCACTGACCATGTTGCTGACAAAGACGTTAAACAATGCTGGTCCCAATACCGACCCCTGAGGAATGCCACTTGTCACTGGTCTCCACTTGGACATCAAGCTACTGACCACAACTCCTTGAGTGCAACCATTCAGCCAATTCCTTACCTTCCAAATGGTCAATCTGTCAAATCCGTGTCTCTCCAATTTGGAGACAAAGATGTCATGCGGGACAGTGTCAAATGCTTTGCACAAGTGCAGGTGGATGACATCATTTCAGAGATGTGGACTTCGTGATATTTGAAGGGATACGAATCAGCCTCAGATTCACATACTTACATTGAAGTGATGAAAACACAGGCATTCACACCTAAGCTAGGTTGCTAGGCTACCATCATATTCAGTGGAGCTTAGAGAGCTGTTCATCTTAGCCAAATCTTGACACGCTTGGTCAGCTGAATGAGTTCCTAGACTCCACTGATTCTTTTGATGAGATTTTCACTGAGTATAACATCAGCCCAGATGCTCAGCTCACATGCAGATGTCTCCTTTGTATATACCTAAATGTACATCTGAAACTCAAGATGAACCCTGGTGTAAGAATAATTCTGCAAGTGAGGATGGTGAAGTTCTGGAATAGATCACCTGTGTACGTTGTCTCAACTGGTAACAGCAGAGAGTGGTTTACACAGAGTTGAACTTTCCTTGGGGCAAAGGCAAAGCTGTTCCGTAAAGCAGAATAGCCTAGCTCAATAAAACTTGAAATTATAGCTTCTGTACTGCTGTTAAACACTGCAAAGCTCTGCTCACTGCTTCTTCTTTGGGGAGCCACACAGCATGCGGCAGAAATCGGAATTTTCTCCCTGTGCATGTCCAAGCAGGCATAAACGCAGATGACACTGCATCTCCCATTCGTAGGACTGATTGTACTAACGAGGCAGCAACTCTCTGGGCAAAGGAAAGAACGAGATGAGGTTCCTTCCCACACTTGGCTCTGAAAGGCAGAAACAGCATCATGTGCAATTCTATTTGAACAGAGTACAGTTTGCAAATCAGGAAACCCTTAAATTAACCTCTTGTAGATATAGGTAGTAGAAAGATAAATTTGTGGATCTTGGTATGGTTTAGGCATGTATTCATCAACAGACTACTCAATACTGTTGGGTTTATTCTTTAATTAATTCATCCACTGTAGTTATGTATGTTCTGCAGTTTCACACATCTTCATATTATTAACTTTAAATTGTCATTGTGCAACCTGCTGTCTATACTGCGTCACACATCCATTGCCATATTCAAACACAAACTATGTGAATCTCATTTTCATTTTATTAAGTCTAAAATCATTTATGTCACTTTGGAGGACCAGAGTTCAATGCCCAGAGAATAGTGAAATGGCAAATACCACTTTGAAATGAGAATATCACCTCATCTAACGAGGAAATTAGTCTAAGAAATCCATTTGGCTTCACTTGTCACCAGTCAAGAGAGACACGTCTCTTCAACATTCATACTGAATGTCTAAGATAGTAGGATGAATGTTACCAACACTGCCTTCCAGAAGTGAAACAGGGGACTTGGTAAATGTTGGGAGACAATTTTTCACTGAGACTGTCCAAGTGGATTTATCAAACACACAATCACAAATTAAAAAACTGTCAATGGGTTTGGTGAAAACACCCTCTTTGATTCAGTAACTATTGACTGCTAGACAGAAGAGTTCAGAAATTTTTGCTTTGATAGTGAATGTCAACCTGTGGTAAAATGACTGATAACCGCAGACAGAATTATAGACACACAGATATGTGCATTATTTATGGTTGTGAATTCAGTCTTTTCATATAATTATTTTATTATGGACTGCATGCCAAACACAGTGGTGTAACCTCCCAGTACAAATAGGTGTTGAGTCAGAAAAGTGTCTGTACAAACATTGACATTAATATTGTCTTCTCTTCTGTAGTGGTGTATCATACCATACAATTTAGATAAAAAGAAAAAACATAAATTATTTTTCTGTGCTAACTTCCTTTTCAACTGACTGAATAGGTTTTAATTAATCTTTCTAAAAATAATTGAGCTAATGAGAATTTCCTCAGTTAACTTTCAAAATATACTATCATTTGCATATGGAAACACATTCCAAATCCTAGTTCATTAACTGATTCATTGCAGAATATCTGCAGTTCAGCAAAGTATATCCTATTGTTTTTAACATCTAAGCTGCTTTTTCAAAAACTGTAGTTAAACGGATTAAAATAATGTGTTAAATATTGTCGCTAAGTTTCATAAATAAGAATTTAAACAGTCAAAGCAGTTTTTTTAAAAGTAGTTTAGAATGAAAAACATTAGGATGTATTTTGCTTATATTCTCTTAATTTGAAGAGTCAGAATACCTTTATTAAATTTTTCCTTTCTGTTTTTTTTCTTTCTTTATCCTGAAAAGTTAATAAATATAATGAATGAAGAAACAAAGCATACAGAAACAGCTGAATTTTCACAGTAAACTATTCGGTTAATAAATACATTTATGTTGCTAAAAATGCATTTCTTTGATACTATTGGAGAAAATGGGGGCTAAAATGCCCTTTAAAAAAAAAGAAAAAACGGCTTCAACATGTAGTATATAATTGCTGGTACTGAGTCACCAATTAGCACTGCTTCTTTTTTTTTTTTTTTTAAATTATCATAGGCTTAGTCCATCAGCTGGACAGTAAACAAGACTGCCATCTCTGTCTACTGTCCAATCTAGTTAAATCATTTTCTAGAAACAACCTGGCCTGAAGGTCAGGAAGGACACTCATTCCAAGACTCTAAGTGGGCTAATTGAACCTAACTCCGAAGAAGAAAGATCCTCTGTTAATTTGGTATGTATGGGTGAGTGCACATCAATACCACAAAGGGCTCCATTATTGCTGTATCAAAGTAAATAGCTGAAAAAAAGTGAGGCAGGGAGATGAATGATGAGTTAAGTGTTAAGCAGACACTGAGTGCAAACAGTAAGTAGCACACAGTTCCTCTCAGAAGGAATGTGGCATCTGTTAACTCCTTAATTTCCTCTGTGTTAGAACTGGTTTTCTGCAGATCTTTTTCTATCCTGCAGGTCTTTTATTACTCGATTCAAGGAGATTTTGCAAAACCCTTTAATAGATTAATTTAGCTTGTGATGTCTGGAAAAAGCTTTCCAGCATTAAAATTCATCTTAAATACTGAGTATTTTTCGCATTTGAGAGGTTGTACTCATTGCTAGAAGACAACGTTGCTTCAACCAAAACCCGTCTAGGCTCTGAATCTGTTTATAGGCCAGCATGGGGCTGACAAGAGTTGTGCCACCCCACCAGGAGTGCTTGGGAAAGTTCTGGGTCCTGGCAAAAAGGAACACCTCACAACTTCCACCTGCATCACCTTCTTGCCTACCACCTCCATGACTAGGTGAAGTACGGAATAAAACATTTTTGTCCAAAAAGTACAGGAATTACAATTGTTCCTGACATTGCATTGCTTTTTTTACTTTATTCCAATGTGCTCAGCAATGAAGGGCCAAGAACAATCCAGCCCTTGTGACTTTTCCAGATCAGAAAACTGAGCTAAGAAAAAGCTGAAGCTAGTACTTGCTAACTCACATTTTCCAAGAGTCTACTACAGCCAAGGTAATACCTATGTTAACCGGGTCACGACAAAAATATATAGACCCCACTGAAAATTTTTACATGATTGTTGTCCGGTGTTACTGTATATGCCCTAGCACACTTAAACACTGTCTGATTCAGTTACTAAAGCTAGATATTCTATAATTCATACGTGACAGTAACCAACATTAGCAATTCTAAAAGAGATGACTTCCAAAAACACAGCAAAATAATTAATTACTTTGAGCAGATGTATATCTTTCTTTGAGAATATAATTGATCTTTAGATGTTAAAAAAGGTAGATCTCACTTGTTTGGATTTTCACAAAACACATAATGTGGAACCTGAAAATCATTAGTTAAATATAAAGAATGCAAGAAACACAAACTGAGTGAAGAGTAGCATAAAGGCACTTTTGTGAAAGAAATGTAAAGTGAGTGAAGGGTAGGATATAGGGACACTATTTATAGGAACTGAGATGGCACAGTTATTACTGACAGTCTTAAAGAACTATTTTTAGGACTTAGCATACTTAATTTTATCAGTATTTATCTTTGCAGAAAAAGGGGAAGGTACTTAAGAAATACATCGATAACCTACAATGTAATTAGAGAAGACAGTTAAGTATCATCCAGAGAGAAACCTGATGTTGAGAACTAATATAATAAAAATGTGAGAAATGCTCTGGTGCGCATTAGGGACTAGAGATAAAACTTCTGTGTTAAGTAGGGAATTCAGTCAGGTGCAAAGGCAGAAGGGAAAGCAGAGCTGAGTGCATGAATTAATTGCTGAAAGCACCTGTGAAAAAAGACAGGTTTTGCTATGATGCATCAGGCAAGGTATTTCCAGTCATACCAAGAAAGTAATAGTGCTGTTTTGTAAAGGATGGATAAAAAATAATCTAGCAAGTGTTGTTGTACACATTTGATGACAAATATTGAAGAAACATTTGTACAAATAAAAGTGATAAAAAAAGGGCTACTGAGATAAAACACAGAATGGAATGCCTGTCATACAAGAAGGACTAAAAGAGCTTGGTTTCTTGATTCCAGGCAGATAAAGGGGCTGTGACTATCTTCTTCAAGCAGCCAGGATATGCAATGCAAGTTAACACAGGAAAAGAGTGGAAGAGAATATTACATGAGACAGTAAGTTTAAATAAGCAATACAAGCTTATACAAGCAATACCAGAAAATTATTATATACTTTTAAAGCTTTAACTTATATAATAATTAATAAATACTTGAAAACATTTCTTAGAAAACACAAAACCAGTCAAAAAAACCTCCAAGCTGATCCTTTTTAACTAATTCAAAATTGTGCGGTATGGATGTGCGATAGCTATCTCTAAATCTTGCACTTCAGATAAAGTAAAGGCTTACCAAAAATGTCTGTTAATAGAAAAAGCGATCTCAGAGGTACGGTATCCCTTAGGGGACAGATGCCAAAAGTGAAGAGAGACAGATCGCAGCGCGTAATACCTTACATACCTTAAGCAGTGATCTACAAATTACAGCTGGATGCACTGATACACAGTGTTAACATTTCCAGGCAGCTTACAGGTACATCAGAGCTCTGTTCGCATAGTTTTTAGTAAGTCTTTTCAGTCGTTTCCTTTCAATACTCTGCTTCAGAAAGTGAGTCTATGACAGTTGCTTCATATTCAACAAACCACTGAATCGCAGAATTCCGTTTGGAAGGGACCTAAGGTGGTCTCCAGTCCAGCCTCATGCTCAAAGCTCAAAGTTAGCTCTGTGATCAGACTTGGTTGCTCAGAGCTTTATCTGAGTTCGTTTTGGAAAATCTCCAAGGATGGAAACTGCACAACCTCTTTGGGCAACCTGCCCACTGCTTGGCTCTTCTCCTGGTGAAAAAGTTTCTCCTTATCTCTAGTCTGAACCTCTCTTGTTTCAACTTATGCCTGATGCCTGTTGTCTCCTGCCATGCACTGCTGTGCGAACAGCCTGTCTCCATCTGCTCAGTCACCTCCCCGCAGGCACTGAGGCTGCTGCCAGGCTCCCCCAAAGCCATCTCTGCTCCAGGCTGTGTAAGCCCAGCTCCCTCAGCCTCTTCTCATAGGGCAAGTGCTCCAGCCCTACTGACCATCTTGGTTGCCCTTCACTGATCTCACTCCAGTTTACCAAGGACTTTCTTGAATTGGGATCCCAAAATTGGATGTAGTTTAACAAGCGCTTAGCAGAGGGGGATAATCACTTGCTCCTGATCTCCTGGCTGTGCTCCTGCTAACACAGCCCAGGACAATTTTGGCTTCTCTCCTGCCAGGTCTCTGTGCTGGCTCAGGCTCAGTTCACTGCCCACCAGGACCCCCAGGACCTCTTCAGCAGAGCGATCCCCTGGGCAGGCAGGGTCCCCCCACCTGTACCGTTGCCAGCGACTCTTCCTTCTTACATGCACAGCTTGGCTTTTGTCCTAACTGAATTTTGTGAGGTTCCTCTCAGCCCGTTCCTCCAGCCTCTCTACCTCCTCTGAATGGCAGCTCTTGCAGTTTCCCCCCTGCTATTTGATGTCATCTCCAAACCTGAAGAGCATGTAGTCCATCAGTTCTTCCAAGTCGTGGATAAAGATACTAAATAAGACAAATCCCAGCACACATCACTGTGGATTCCACTTTTTTATCAGTCTCCCGACAGCATACAACCCATTAACCAATAGACTTTACTGAAGTTATTTTTTTGAAATTATTCAATTTAATTTTCTGGAAACAAAATCTGTTTCAGAAAGAAAATATATGTAATTTACTAAAAAACTGAAAACTCCCAAATGAGGAAGAATTGCATCATGGGCCTAATTTTCTGATCTGCCACTAAACTAGAGACTTCAGAAGTCTATTTTTTCCTGAATAAAAAGTGTGGTAGTAAAGAGATTTCAGTCTGCGTCCAAAATTTTAGTCTATTTCAAATTCAAGTTGAATTTGCAATAATGCTAGACTTTATTGCAGAATAAATTACCACAGAAGTAAGCTGATTAAAAAATGTGGGTCTGAGTCTTTCACAGAAGCACAAACATACCAATAAAGGATAAGAAAGGAAGACATTGGATCATTTTATTTACATTAAAAAGAAGTATGAGAAAAGGGGAAAAATACAGGAACTACCTAGGCTTCATTATGCATAAAGATAGCAACATCTGAACAAGGTGACATCTGGATAAGGTTGGCTATGCCGTATTCAGCAGATGTTAAATTAAAAGGTATTCTGAGAGAAAAGGGTAGGTTGGAGACCTGCTCGTAAAGGTCAAGCTGGTGTAATCACTGACAATTTGATCTATTGCTAGGTATAACTGTGAAAGCTGGATCCTCAAGGCAGCAAATGTGAAGTCATCAGAGTCCTTTGAGATTCTGTGTGGCTGATATACATTGAAGACATCAGAGCAGGAAAGAAGACAAATGAGCGTATATTGCAGCAGTGCAGAAAGAACCATTTACTGCTCCGAGAACATCAAGGAGAGTAAGCTGAAATATTTCAGGGACATACCAAGGAGAGATGGAGATCGATCAGCAAAAACAATAGTGCAAGGCAGAACTGCAAGCAAAAATGGAAGCACGGATTGGGTCAGCAACATAACAGAAGGGAAATTTCCGCAAGCAATGAGGGGATGTCAGGTCTTCTGAATCATGATTCAAAGGGCCACTGACCTCCAAATTTAAGTCAGAGTTTGATAATGATGGATATAGGTAATTTATCAAACAATAATGTCAGCTGGTAAGCAGCCTAGTTAAGAGACACATGAAATGTAGCCTCCTGTTTCTGACCCCTCAAATACCATACAAATAACACAATGCTTTTTTCTAATAGATGCTGTAGATTTCATATATCAAAATTTTGCTTCATATGAAGCCATAAAATATATCCAGACACTCTTTATATATAAACAGACATCATAACCATTCTTACACTACGATGAATACAAAATTATATAAATTGGCAAGAAAATTTTTATAAATTCAGTTTAAATATTCTTATAATCAATAATTCTTTTAGCATTTAATGTCACACCATTATTGCAATATACACATTTAGCATGGCAAACTATTGTTAGTTGTTCTACAAGGTTTTCCTCAGGCTTAAAAAGCTATGCCATTATTTGTGAAATCCTCACATGCTGCAAGAATCCCTTTTGATATGAAGAAAAGTATAGTGATGAAAAAGGGGAAGAAAAGGAGGAAATCTTACACAAGTGTGGACGTGGATTTTGCTACAGATCTATGTGTTGCTATATCAGGAGTATAATCATACAATATCTTTGGAACAAAACCCATGCATTGCCAGCACTTTGCAAATCACAGCTATCCTCAATGTAAAGGACACTGTGAGAAGCACTCAGTGAAGTGTTTCCCAGTGAAAAACACCAATGCTAGAACACAAGTCTGTTTAACTGAAATGGATACCCTCTGCATGAGAACCAACCCACCGAGCTGGGATCTTAGACACTTATACCAGAACAGCTTCACTGAGCACTCAAAATGTGAATGCAGAACAGGTATCTGAATTAAACAGAACGATTAACACATACTGCTTTTATAAATCCCAAGTGGGGGGGGAAAAAAAAAAAAGTCAAAATGATAAAAACCATTACTGAGTGCTAATCTATCAATAAAATGAATTTTGGCTGATGAAGTACTGGAGGAAAGAAAAATGGCAAATCTTTTTGTGTATCTTGCAGCTTCTAGTAGTCTGGAGCCCTTTCAAGGTTTCTGTACAAGCATTTTTACTCCACTCTGTTGATTACTACATTTGAAAACATCTGTTACTTTGCCCTAAGCTGGTCCTTTTCAGCCTAACATTTCAGTGTCTATCTGGACCATGTTCATTCCCTTTGCACCATTCCAGCACCTCTGAACTCAGTGTTTCCCTGCATGACCAAAAACGGGCTTCTTCACACCATCACAAGGAGCTTAAGAGTTTTAAATAGAATTTCATCCACTAAAAAACCTGGTTATATAAACCTTAGCTAACACCAAACTTCTTTCCACATCATGTTATTATTTCTTCTTTCTGCACCACAGACAATCAACTGGGCATATTCTTGTGCTGTATCTGTGGAATATCTCTTCTTTGCCTAGAATAATCATTGTTCTACCAAATTTATGTTTACTCTCTTCTGCAGCCTTCTGAATCATTATCACACCCAGCATGAAAGAAGATCTAAAACAATAAATTGGGTTATATATGCACTATTTCAACACCGAAATAATCTCCTACGACCAGATTTGTTACAGAAGGGTTACACAGTACAAAACATAATGAATTGCATTAGGAAAAAAATGCAATTGATTACTTACAGAAAATAAAAATAATGCTTTATTATCAGGCTTAATAAACTGTGAAAAAGGCTTTTATATGTGGCTAGTATTTCTTCACCCACAACCTGGCATTACAGCTCTGTAAAGTAGGATCAGGTTTATGAAGAAAATAAACTTTTTCCATCTGATATGCCTACTGCAGTGTCTTAGACAGGAAAATCCTCTAGGGATGTGCTAGTTCCCCTTTTCACCTACAAGTGACAAATTACAGACGCAAAAATTGCTGATGCTCCCAAATATAGTAAATCTGTAGCTATGAGTTACTGCTGTATATGCCCTTAGTTAAAAGCAGCCTCAATGGGAGAGGATAACATTCAGTTCAGTGCATTAGCTGCATCAGGCTAATTTCTCTATGTACATTGCACTTGATGAATTACAGCTTCTAAATCTGAATGAACCGCTTAAGCTACCTCTGTCTACATGTCATGACTCCTTGAAAAGCAGGATATATTACTTCAAAGATTTTTGTGTGGTTATAGATCAAAAATAAATAACACTATCTCATTTAGTTAAATAAAGTGAGTATCTATATAAATCAAGAGTCCTCTCATGTTTTCAGGAGACAAGCTGGCAAGGCATATATAGTCCTTTACGATCAGAGTTCATAAGTTCATGTACTTAAAACAAGCATGTCTCGGGAAATACGTAAAAGTCAAACTACTATGTATTCTGCTTGGAAAGTATTTGGTATCACAGAAATTTGTCAATAAGCAGCAAATCAAGTTTGTGAACTGGTGAAACAATGTGTTTAAGGCATGTTCAGTGTTGATGGCAACAGGACAATCACTGAAATTTTCTACGCTCAGTGCTAGCCAGCAAGATCCAACTCTCCCAACTCTCAGTACCTAAGACAGCTTTAGCCTTGAGGGCACTTCTAGTCCATTCGTTCCCAATAGCATATTTTTAAATTACATTGCAAAACAAACCATAGGGGGGTTGTTTTTTTTTTTTTAAGGAGGAATCTATAACTAACAGAATTCTTGGGAGACACATGGCTATATTGACTCACCTTGCATCACTTCACTGTCAACATAATTGAACAGGTTAAAAAAAAAAGAGTACAACAAAAGCTGTCCTAGGTACTGTAACGGCTGGGAACCAGAACAAAAACATGGATAAGGTGGAGCAATGTTAGTTTATATGAGTGAATGGCTTGCGGTAACCTTTGACATGCATTTCCATATTTTTCATTTCCATATCTCTAATTTTCTTTTTGTTCTTTGCATTGAGTGACATTGTTTTTAATGCAATTTTAACTCATAATTGGCTATGCAGATGCGTAATTACTGTTAGCCTAATCACATAATTAAAGCACGTCTATTTACATAATTACAATACTTTATTAGAAAGTGTAGTTACAGTGTTAATGGAATTATGCTTAATGTCATCCTAAAAGTCCCCATGAAACTCTGTGGGAAAAAAGACATATAAAAAACGACTGTAAACAGTGTTTAAAGTTTTCTACCTTAGCCCTCCCTCCCAGTGTTGTATCACCAACTACACATTAATTTCAGTATTATAAATAGAGATGGGCCAAGATTTATACCATTTTTAGAAGTCCAGATCTGAACTGTGGAAGTTTGAGATAAAAATAACTTAATATCATGTATTTATTTTACTAGGGATTACCCTTTTGAGGTGGAAGAACAGTAATCACTCTTTATATATAGCTCTAGAAGATTCTGCCCTTAGTATCTCAGCACAAACCAATAAGACAAATTGAACTCTGCAAAGACCTCCTAAGTAGAAGAATCTAATAAACTGAGGACGGCTCTGATGGATTATATTGATTGTATTTTATTTGAAAGAGGAACCTAAAATCCTATTGGAAGCATTGTAATCAACTCAGTCTTTCCTTCAGTGTTAATAAATATTTGACTTCTCAACTCTGGATACTTTCATAGTAGTTTCATTCCTCCATTGACTTTAAAGGCAAATAAAGCAACCTTTGACTTTTGCCATTGATTGCTCAAACCCTTACTAGATGGAGTCACACTAAAGCTGTCTTTCTTTCTCCTCCCTCTATACTTTTCCTGAAAACACAATTGCATGAAATGTGCAATTATCCTAATTTTTTTTTTTGTGGAAACGTGGTGCTACTGAATTAAATTTAAGCATAGCAAGGCACATGACAAATATATTTTTTTCTATTCAAGTATACATGTGCAAATATTAATTATATTCAAGTAGAATTTTGTGGTTGATCTGTAAATTTAAAATATTAATTTAAAAGCAGTATTATTTTACTAAGTTTAGATGCAGTCAAAATGCTCTCAGAAGAGCAGGTTGGATGGAATGCACATAAAATATTGTCCCAAATGACAGTACTTTTTATGTTTACATACCTGTTACAAATATATTAAAAATTACAACATTGCAGCATGACTCCTGTGACCTATTCACTGAAGTGACTATCTGTGCATATCCAAAAATAGTTTATAATGATGGGCTTTGTCTTCGAGAAACCCTATAATTTGGCCACTCCTTACCTGAATGATTCTCATCTTGTCCTGTAATGTGAAAGATGATCCACTACAGCCATTACTACTTTCTTACACAACTGATGGAAGTGCTTGAGCCATGTTTCAGAGCCGGAGCAGATAAAAAGGCAATTCCTGAGAATACCATCCTGACAGCAGGATGTGCTTTCCTCGACTTTGTGAGGGAAGAGAACTGATTTTCTGAGTTTTTAGAGCTGAAGATCTACAGCCTTGTATTCTCTGAGAGCCACAAGGGGACAGAGTAAAAGTTGAAGGAGGTTATACTGCAGTATACGTACGCACTATAAAAGGATGCTGAAATTGCAAGTGTATAAGCAGTGGGAGGCTGGTAAATGTGCATATATGAGACCAGTGTTTGAATTCATTAATTATTTTAGGTCATGTAGAGCATGGGATGGGATACTTACACAAATATTTATTTAGCAGATTAAATTATAAGATTCAGGTTTAGGCAATATTACATTTTTTCACCACTTGTGCATACTTGCACAGGAATCACCCAAGCTGTGATTTGGAACGTGCCTCTGGCAGGGTGCAGTGTTACACTTGCAGCACAAAAACTGGGGTGGTCTGAAATCTGCCGGTGACTGCAGCAACTGCTTTGCAAGTGGTGACACCGGTGAGAATATGACTGTAGTTTTCCTTCTTCAGATTTGGTATCCTGCATTTTAAAGCCTACAACATTCATCAGAAAAACAGATAGGGCCTATCTGATCTTTACAAAGTCTCTTCTGACTGTTTCGGTATGTACAAATGGGTTAGCTTCGAAGGAAATAAAAAACACCTAGATATTAAGCTCTCAGTCAGGGATCAGCATAGTGGGGCTACTCCCGAGGAAGAAAAAGGCAGAAGCTGATGGCGACCACAGCACTGGCCATACGGTGCCCACCCCAATCCGGGTACATCCTGCAGGACCTGAGCAGGGCCAGGCTGGGGACAGGGCTGGGCACAGGGCTGGGGACAGGGCTGGGGACAGGGCTGCCCACCGCAGTGCTAGGCCAGGGCTGAACGGGGGAGGCTGGGCTCATGGGGAGGGGATTTGTGGGGGGACTCCAGATGTGACTCCTCAGGGAAATTAAGACTTTTGGTGTACTCTGGGACTTGACTATCTTTTTTTAAAATCAGTGGCAATAATTAAATTTAAGTATGTTTTTACCATAGTTTTTACATTATAATTATTCCCCCTTTTTTAAAAGTAGTCTGCTTATGACATTATACAACCCATGACCTAAATTAAGAACTACACTTACTATAATTAATTAACTTTATTTACACTAAGAAAGGCTACTATTCAAGTGGCATTTTTTAAAAAATTGAATGACTGCACTTGAAGCAGTTACTGGCTTGAAGCACAAGCGTGCTGAGATGATGATTCAGCTGAAAGCAGCAGCCTCTCCTGCCAGGTAGAGATAACACCTTGTCCACCTACCCTCCAGCTACTCCTGCAGCACTCCTGGGCTACTTCCATGAGATTCCACCATCTCACTGAAGAATATTGGCCAAAAAAATTCTTTAGTTTGGCCTCAAAAGGTAGTCATGGGCAAGATACTATGCCTCTGGTACCCTGAGAGTTCCTCGAACAAATGCTCTCTATCTTGGCATATAATTGCAGCTGTGGGGAAGCGTTTCTTGCACCATGCCTGACAGCATTTTTTGGCTTGTTGAGAAGAAGCACACAGCCTGCTGTTACTAGGTGATAAACCAGGCAAGACTAGGAAAGTGGAGGATATACATAGATCCCAGTGGTCACTGGTTCAGCTATCTGAGATCATAATTACTGGGTGTAGTGCGGCTGATGAAGTTAAATTCAGGCAACTTTGGGTCCCATTTCTTTGATCAAATGTGACATAACATGAAGAGCTGGCAAAGTGCTACCTCAAAAGTAGATCTGGACAATAAGGACTATCCAGCCTTAGGATATACATCTGCATATTCACTGCAGCTACAGCATTATCATTATTCAGACTGCCAGAAAAAAACACTAATATCTTATTCAACCAGAACCATCTAAGAAATAAATATACCTCTTTGATTATATTTTTTGCTCCGATACTTCACCTTGTTTAATTGCTTTACTCCATGTCAAAAATAAACTCATATATCAAAACTGCCAGTATTTAGATTTTTATCCACATACTAAAAATGACTCACCATTGTTTTGCTATTTATCGGTCACGGTCATTGCTACAAATTTAAATTCATGTTATTACTTGAATGTATCAGATTATACTTTAATATATCCTATATCATTCAAGAAGGAATCAATGGGGCAGAAGCCATTTACATAATGATTGCATAATTGCTCTGAATTTTTGTGCCATAAGAAAGAATATTGAACTTAACTATTCACATCACAAGCAGAATATGAATGTTTCTGACAAAAAATCTTTTAATTCAGCCGACGTATGTGTACCGTGTTGAGAAGGAGAGGACCTGCTCACCTAGGAGAAATAACACCATGATGTCTTGTTAGAATATTAAGCAGAAGATAGTAGCTTACTGCATGATTTCAAGTGATCTGAAAATTTTTCTGGGCACAGACAAGATGTAGATGACTAAGACTCAGAGAGAAAGTATTAAGAATGATTCCCTTCTGATGTTCTCTAACTCTGGAGGTAACCATTTTGAACCAAAAGTCTCTCTACTTGGCCACACTTGCAGAGAAACACAGACACTGAGTACCTTGCCTATGCTTAAGTTTTGCTGCCATTCAGAATGCGAAAATTTCTTGAACTTCAATTCCAAGCCACATGTAATGCAGATATTTGACACAGCACAAAGCTGCTTACCCCTCTAGCAAACACTAAAGGAGAAAGTGGGGAACACACCTTGCAGTTCTCTGTAATCTAAGGGATTCATATCTGCAGGCATGTCAACAAAAATTATCTGAACAGGCTGGCATAAAGGAAGTGTTTAGCCACACTCTAACTATTGAATTTAAGCTGGGCACAGTAAAAAGGAAAGCCTGACTGTAATTGTGTGAGAAGGGAAAATCAGCCTCGCTGGGCAAAGGGAAAAACTGCAAGTCATGGAAAAGCAATAAAGTCACTTATTCCAATGACATGTAGCATTTCACAAGCTAACTAGCCATCAGAAATTGCCAGTCAAAGACTAGCATCAATGATGTGGTTTTTCTAATTCTCTAATTTCTATCCTGCCTTCACAAGGCAATACTTCTGGCTTACCGTAACGAAGGAGGTAAAAATCCTTCCAAATTACAGCACTGCCTGACTCACAAGGAGATCTGCAGAGCAGCATCAGCCAGCCAGCATAACATTCCAACTGAAATAAATTGGGTCATTGGGTCAGCGGTAGCTGAGAGGCCAAAAATGCAATTTTAGCTTCTAATGGCTTTTTTCTCCATATGGTCTCTGGCTTGTCAATGCCTTTTTTGTCTTTTGCCAGTGGCCTTGTACAAATACTCTGGGAGAGATATTAGGCAGAAACTCTTACCACCAGGTGTAGCACATATTTGTCATATCATAAATTATGTATTTTACATATATCATACATATTTTCTTCTAGGATTAAATTTGTTGTATTTGGACTTCTAACAGAGCACTGTGCAGTACAACTGTACAGTGCAAGTTGTAGTTGCTATTTACAACCTGCTTTTGTAAGATCAATGCTGTATTTCAACTTCTAGATATCAGATATGTAAAGCAACTTATGCTCATTCATGCACAGGAGAAAACACTATTAAACCTCTAAAATGCCCAAATAAAACTCAGAAGCAAGCATTCACCTAGTTTAACAGGCTTTTCTTCATAGATAATAATTTCAAGGAGATCTTAGCTACTTTTGAAAATCTCTTGCTTCTGTGTTTTTTCAAAAGTAGATTTAGAAAAAAAAAAAAAACTAAATATTGCCAGATAGAAATAGAGAAATTCTTCACTAATATGTAAAAGTCACAACTGGGCAGTTTGGGTGACCTGAGGCAAATGAAAGCCAAACAAAAATTCAACAAATATTGAAAGAGAATAAGACTGTCAGCTTGCCAACACCATGACCATGGGATTATCAGCATGTTCTTCTTATTATGCAGACTCAAGTATGTAATTTACTCAAGTACTTGATTTGTCACAATTCTCTTTTGGCCAAAGAAGAAAGTTATTTCAATGTACTACAAGTTTGGCATGTCTTAATATTTAGAGCAGCCAGAGTTTGAAGTGTTAGATGTCAATCGACTGTGTATTTAGTAAGGATTTGTAAACAAGTTCTAAATCTGCACATTTTGCATCTAGCCATGTACAGTAAATATTACAAGAGCATATGTTTTCATGTCACAGTGCTCCAGGTTAGGATTTGTAGCAGTATTATTCCTTCAGAAAGAATTGTACCACTAAAGCCCATGGGCACAGATTTAAATATTTCAGAAAGTCTCAGGCTAAGACATGTTGCCACCACTACAGTATATCCTGAAAGAAGAACTGCTTCCTCTACTTCTCAAGTCTCTTCTCTGAGAGATGTTAGAAAAATGTTAACATGGTAATAAGATTCAAGTAATTATTTTCATTCTAACAGAAAATTTCTGCAGATAGCTTACACAGCTGACTGGCTATCGATGGTTGATTTGGCTTTTTTGTTTCTATGTGTGAAATATTATGTAGAGGATTCATCAGAGGATCTGTCTTAAACTAAAGTTTCAGTTGAAGATCAGAGTAGGAAAAAAAAAAGGCAAAATTAATTGTAACTGCCTCCAGACATAGGAACTCCAGGATGAAATACTTAAACCTCTCCTCTAAAACTTCCTTGGTACCAGATCACTGGATGGCAAATAATTCATTCAATCTTTAAAAAGTTTCAAAAAAAGTGTAAACAGTGGCAAAGTTTTCCAATGAGGCTAAGTTATTAAACATAACAAAGGCAAGGTCCGATGGTGAAAAATTGTAGAAAGACCTAACATCAGTGACTGGATGACAAAATGGCAAATGTAATTCAAAGTACCTTGATATAAAATGAAGTACATGAAAGAACAGATCCTATCTTTGCATATAAAAGGAAGTGACTATTGCCTGTCAGGAATGAGATCTGGGGACTAAGATGTATGAAAATGCCAACTAAACAGGTGTCAAATAAGGAAGTTAAATGTTGGACATTTTTAGGAAAGAGAGAGAGAAACAGAGATCATTATTATGTCAATATATAAATACATGGTATATCTACATCTTGACTACAGATAGTTCTTCCCTCCAAAATAGGGTGCAGGGATGATCAAGGACATGGAACAGCTTCTATATGAGGAATAGATAGGTTTCCTCAGACTGAGAGAAACTGTGATAGCAGTCCATAAAACATTGACTGACATGTGGAAGGTCAACAAGAAGCAACTGTTTCCTGTTTCGTCCAATTAAAAACTAGGAAACATCAAATAAAACTAATAGGACATAAGCTCAAAAAACAAAGAGAGAGTATTTCACACAATGCTGAATTAACCTGTAGCACTCTTACACATATTTTTGTAGATACTAAATATTTTTGTGAAAGAAGAAAAATCTACTGAGGGCTCTTAAAGAAGCATCACATCAGACTCTTGAAGTCCCAGGGCCATAAACTGAAAGGGTTTTTTAAGTGTTGCAATATGTTGTATGCTTGCTCTCTTTTTATCATCTCCCTAAGGAAGGGGCATAAAACTATGGGAATTACAGCAATGCCTAGAACGACATTTGATCTAATCTAGTATCATTGTTGTATTATGCTCAAATCAGCTTTACATTTAAAGAATCTTTAAAAATATGCCAAATCCTTGAAATAAAAATTTTAAAAATAATAATAAACCCCAGTTATTCCTCTCCAAAAAGATTTTTTTTTTTATTTTTTGTCCTCACCACTTTAAACTCTGATTCTTGTGTTGTAAGAACATTTCCTTTCAGCATATCTAACTTCAGATTTCTTACAGCAGTAACTTTGAAAAAGTCCTGGGAATTCCTTAATCAGGTGATCTCCAGCCAAACTCATGGAGTTTGAAGCTACCTGTGCTTATTGGCCAACTAAGTGCTATTCCCATAATACTCAGTACCACACATGTATACAGATAAAAAGCAGAGGACAAAATCCACCGGACTGCACCGGTCTACCTCTAGTGACCAGCATCCATCTCATCTTTGTGTCACTGATCACAATCCTTTGAGCCCAGCAGTTCAGACAGTTTTCAGCCTGCCTTGGTGTCCTCTTACCTAGTCTGTAATTCATCAGTTTGTCTATGAGGATGTTATGGAGGACAGTGTTCAAAGTCTTGCCAAAGTCACGATGAACAATATGCTCTGTTTCCCTCTTGTCCAGTGAACTAGTGAAGTTCCATCCTTTGAGCCTTACAGAGAGCCACAGATTGTCAAACAGAAATTTCACTGCAATGTAAGCATTTGAAGATTATTCCAGATGTCTATGAGAAGGTAAATTCTGCCAGATTTGCAAGAAAATTGCACTTCAACTAGCAATACAATGTTATGAGATATTAATGATTTCCATGTAGGTAATATGTATGCAAATAAAATGCATTGTATTAATACACCAGAATAAATTGGTAGAATTGCAGTAGGTAGTGCATCAGTAGACACCTGTGTTTCTCTTCAATATCAATGTGCTTTTAAAGAAGCCGGTATTTATAGGGTTCAGATTGTGAGCGTTTAGATGTATACAATTGGATATGAATTAATGTAAATCATAGACCTGGTCATCTGGTTTTGCTTGAAAGCTACCAATGAAATTTGTTCACTATCTCTCAAAGTAAAAATAGCTGTGGAAAATATACCTTTTAATGATTTTTGTTCTTTTCACTGAAAACTCAAAGACATTCTGTTTTGTATATGTGGCAATGTGCTGAGAAATACAAAGGAGTATTCAAGCAAAAATGAAATTTCTGTTTTTATTTAAACATAAATACACCTGAGCAGTCCTAATAATGTATTGTTTTGTACATGTAATAATTTACTAATTTATAAATTTGAGATTACAAAATAAACTTCAGAAGCATGGTCTTCTCACACGTAAATGTTTGGCATCAGTTATATTAGCAAACATTTTTAAGCATTTTGTGATAACTTTCCTGACCTTCAGCTGCCACATTAAAAATGTGCAGGATGTGCAACCATAGATCTGCCAGCCTTGTGCAAAAATCTATGAAATCTAAATGAGAAGAGCAGCCTACCCTACCTTAAATGTCTGTCTTGAACGCTTGTCCACCAGTGAGAGTTACACTTTAGGTACTCTCAAGCTGCTGAATGTTAATACATAAAAAACTGCTTGAAACTGTTAACTAGTCTAGAGATGCAACTTACTTTTTTTTTTCCCTCATAATTCTCCGGGAATCTATGTACTCCAGAAAAGGCAGACACAAAAAAGTAATAAATAACACTTTAAAAATGTTGAAGGGTAGTTTGGTTTCGTGGTAACTTTTTTTATCCAAAGCAAACCATTGATATGTATATGCCCAGCCAAGAAAATGGCAGCTCTCAAAAGCTCTCTCTTCAACTGACAAGCAGTCATTCAAAATTACCTCAAAAATAAACTAAAATGCTTTAATAGCATTTTATAACAGCTTAAAATTTGCAAATCAAACTTGACATAAGGAGTAAGCTTTTCAGTTCTTTTGAGATTCTAATCAATAATCTACAGCCATTTTTTCACTCTCACCTTTCAGATGAATTGGATCTTAAATATTGTTGCCATCCAGGCTATAAGAAAAATAATTTAATTTTACAGCATTTCTTTTGAGAGAGAGTTTTTTTCATCATTTGGCTGTAAAATCCAATATGATTTTTAAAACATCATGGTTTACAATAAGGTCCCCCAAATTAATGAAAATTCTTACAAATGAAATGGTTAGAACTGCCTCCTTACACTCAAAAATTGAAATATTTAAAAGGATAGAAATGATGATGCTAATGCTCTTTATGAGTACATTAATTCTGTCATCACTTATCAGCTTATCTGCAATGTCAGATTTCACTCTGTAAGTCTTCTAGATACTCAGTACACTACTGTAAAAGATTTTCAGAAATATGTTGAATTTGCATTTCCCTGATTTACAACAGAATAGACTTGCACAGTACAAAGTGGAAAAACATTTCTCCAAAAGAGATATCCACCAAAAAAAAGAGCAGTTTTCCCTCAAACTTGCTTACTGAAGCAGTACTGTTCCTGCTAAAAATATTCTCTGCTTTTCAGCAAAAGAAAAAAGACAATTTGTGTAAATATATATGATACAAATAATATAGAGTACTACTACTAAAAATAATAACATGCAAGGTATTTCTCTGAATTTCCCAAGTCCCAAGGAGGTATGAAGTTTGAAAGTAATGAAGTCACCTGCGCACTTCTTGCAGATATTTTGAAGCTAATATGTTATAAAACACAAATAGGTCTTAATGAGGAAATCAGGTATGGAGAATAGGTTTCACTAGGTAATCACCAAAGATGTTACCATCAACAATAAACCTAAACTAATAAAAAAATTCTTTACATTAAAACTTTGGTGCTTATAATCAACGTGTTGCAAACTGGAAGTTTTTTGGAACAAAAAAATTAAAACTGGAGAATAAAACCAGAAAGTTTACTACCCAGTAAGGAACACAGGATACTTAAATCACAGAAGCACAGTATCACAGAATTGTTGGGGTTGGAAAGGAACCTCTGGAAATCATCTAGTCCAACCCCCCTGCCAAAGGAGGTTCACGTAGAGCAGGTTGCACAGGAACATGACCAGACAGGTTTTGAATATCTGCAGAGTATATGCTCAGTTAGGAGAAAACATTAATTTTAAGGATATTGAATGATTCATTTCAGTGAAACTTAGATTTTAGCATTATTACCATCACAGGATAATCACTATGATACCCAACACTGCGCTATAAGAACAAAAAGGTAGACCAAGTGAGCATGAGATCTACAATATAAGCAAAACATACAAAATTTGTAATAAATAAATTTGTATCTAGGACTTTGAAAGTTCACATTTAAAAACTAGCTCTGCAGCATGTCTCCTGTGTGAGCTTCAGCAACTAACTTTGAGCCTAATTCTATGAAGAGCACTGAAGTCATCATCAGAGTTGCAATAATTCCTGAGAGAACAGACGGCAAAGCATGTCAGATGTTGTGCTCTTCTGAAAATAAGTGCAATAAGCACCAAAATAGAAGGCAGTGAACACGACACCATGCTCAAGATACCTCCTGGATCATCAACTCCAGTCATCTGCTAATGAAGACAACCTACAACACAAGCTTTTTTATAAACTGCTACAGTTCCACTGAAACAAATCAAGATTTTGCCTCCGTTCTTCCAGAAGGCTGTTCCAAATTTTCACAGCATTCACGGTTCATGAAAACTCCAGGTTTCTTCTAATTTCCTATTATAATTAATTTATGTCCTTGTGCCAGCACTAATTTAACTCAAACACATCTTTTCCCTTCCCCTCGCTGGTGATTAATCATACATTTTTCAATCTCTACTTTGAAAGACTAAGCAAGTGAACCTCCTTTTCCAGTCTATCCTCAAAGAATAGTTTCCAGACATTTGACAATCTTTCTTTTCACCTCTTCAAATTTTATAAATGTATATTTCTCAGCCCTGAGCACCAAGGCTCAGAGGCCTTATGAGACAAGTACCTCTCTACCTCCACTAGAAATACTTTGCTCAAAATGTGCTTGTGTAGCATTTGTTCTTTTCATGAGCACATATGTGCACAAGTTTTATTCTCTGTCTTTTATAGATAAAGAGCCATTACCTTAGCAGCTTTCAGTCCTTAATTCATGACCACATTCCCCATGCTATTAACACTCTTTTTTCCTAATAATACTATTACTCGCAGTTCTTAGGTCATTCAGTTTTCCTACCAAATTATATTCTGATCTTCCTTTCTGTTAAGGTTATTTGGTGACTTTAGCCATTTTTACTAGCATGAGTCTACTTCTGCCCATTTTATTTATGACAATATTAAACAAAATGGTCCAAAGATGGATCTTTCAGAAATTTCTATGTAATGACTTCCTTCCAACCCAACAGTTTCCCTTTCAGCTTCACCCAACATAGCGTCTTTTTATCTAGATCTTTACACACATAATAGTATTTGTATTAATCCTCAATTTCTGCTGTTGAACTAATAACCTCTCATGAGGCACTATATTCAAAGACTACGTCGTATTCTAGATAGATGAGATCTGCTGCAGTTCATTTGTCTGGAAAATCAGTTATCTTCTCTTAGGAAAGTATCACATTAGCCTCACACATTCTGTATTTCATAAAACCATGTTGTATCTTACCTCATTTTTATTTACTTACACATCTCAAGCTCTTCTTCACTTCTGTAACTGCTCCAAAATGTTGTGTATTAAGGTTATATTAACAAGTCTGTAGCTGGTAAATCAGTTTTTTGTTTTCTTAAATCGACACACAAATACATGCTACTTTTCTTACTTTCCAGTCATACTGACCACTTCCAATTTCACAGATACTACAATAGATATTCTTGACAGCAAAGGAGCAATTTTACCTGCAAACTTCTTCAATGCTCCAGCCTAGAGACCATCCACTCCTAGACACAGAAGTATGACTCTAAATCAGGTATGTAAAATAGATCTTCTTCTGAAATTCTGACCTTGACTATCAATAGTGAATATGGTACCCATCTCCAAAATAGGCATACTTCCTCTGCAATAGGTTTCATCTATCTACAAACAAGAAAATAGATAATAAAATAAGTCATTTTATGGCTGAATACATCTCTAAAGTTTCCAAATCCCTATGTATAAAGGGTGTTAGAAATGTTTCTCAAATGGATTGAAAAATTGTTTGAGGTTTGAAGAAAATAATTCACAAAACCTGAATGAGCTCAGTGATGCACTCTTTAAAAAAACAGACAAACAAACAAACAAAACACACACACACACAAAAACAAACAAAAGAAGAACAATGAAAGGAGACCTGATTACAGCATTGAAGTACAGGAAGAATTTCAGACATTGAAATACTTAAGCAAAGTAAAAAATGGCGGTGACCAAAAGTCAAAGAAGATTAATTTAAATTAGAAACAAGATGCACATTTTTAACAATTAAGGTGGTTAAGGAATGGAGCAAAGCCTCAAGAGAGGCAGTGAATTTTCTGTCTCTTAATGTCATCATATCAGAAGCTTCTTGGTGTGGCAGAGCACGGCAGCCCTGGCTCTAGCAGCATGCTAAAATGATTATACAGCTTTGGAGTCACTAATCATATTAGCATACTGCTAGTGTCAGGGCCGGTGAGTTCTGTCACAGATTTGGAGAGCCAGCAAGAAGAGCTGTAGTGATCAGCACTCTCCAAGAGATGTACCTACCTAAAAATTCCGCAGACTGTACTAAAGAAATTTGTTCAAGAAGACCAAGGTAGAAGGAATTTCAGTCTAGGTAGCATAGGAACACTTCTCCCTAAACTTTTCTAGATAAACTTCTGAAAACTTATGGTAAAGCAGCACTTGTCTTTAATTAAATATACGATAACACACTTCTTAAATATACAAAAAGCTGAAACATCAGAGATTGTCAACACTGATGGAAGAAAACAAAACAAACAAATGCAATCTCAGCTGAGTGTTTCAGAAACAAAAGAATCCAGTAAAGTACAGGTATTTCAGAAACAGCATTATAAAAAATGAAATGTTCTTGAAATAAAGCATGAGAGAGCATGAAGGAAATCAAAACTCAGATTTTTATGAAATACAGGTCCTTCATATATCAGAAAATAGATATGTTTTTTAAAAAGGCCTAAAAATCACAGTGTGTATTGGCAATGTCTATCAAGAAGAATGACATTTTTAGTGCATTCTGTTTTCAACCTGAAACAGCTACCCCATAGCACAGAGATGTGATGGAAAAAGAACCCCACCTACAGGTGTATTGCAGCCCATATGACTACCTGTATGCACATAACATGCCACACCTTTTCTGTTGCACAAGGAGACAAAGGGTTACCTGTCATAACCTTAACCACTTTTTAACATGATAAAATTACTGTCACCCTGTTTATTGTGGTTGCATGCCCAGGTGGAAATGAGTGATAACTTCAGGTTACATCTACACTGGGAAATTAAACAGTGCTGGAGAACCATCCTGGTCACTGTAATTTCATTTTCTTTGCTGTTAAACTGCTGCTCCCAGACTTTTGGCCCATGCTGACATGCACTTACCCAAACAGTTCTTGGACACAGTTTGGTATGGTGGGCCAGGGACTGTTCCCAGCCAGGGACCATTCTCAAAAGATAGTCTGGAGGCACGAAACCTCCTTTGGATGAACAGAGACTCCTACAATGTAGACACAGACTTTTCCGTGCCAGTTTGTCCCAGTCTCTTTTGCTTAGTAGTAGAGGGACACCTCCGTTTCACTGCAGACAACTGAAGACTTTGCTTAATTGCTTCTGGTTTTCTGTTTAATTGCTTTTCTGCTAAAAGATAGTCAACAGGATTGAGTCAGCCTCAGATACAAACATCTTTAAAACACAAAAGGAATTTAGAGCAACATCTGAACTGCACAGAAATAGCAGTTCTCTAAAGTAAAAAGCAAGATAAATATATAGACACAAGTAACAGAGAACTCAGAAGACAGAATCAACAAGAAATTACTACATTTTAATATGAATTAATCTAACAAATGTAAGTGAATTTCCTGTACTGCTGCAAGAAATACTGGTGAGAATGCAAGATCTAAGATATGTAGGAGGTGTGTACATTTATGTGAAATAGCATAGTAATAACAGATTTTCAAGCTATTAATTGCACTTTACTTATGCTAAGGGGATGTTAAATACCTGGTGTGCTTAATACCTGAATCAACATCTTGAATACTCAGAGGGATGTACTGAAAGCAGTAACAGATTTAGTGATCATTTTGATGTTATGGTTTGGGTTCCATCTGTTGATTTTCTTCCCTGTGTGATTGCTCTTTTATTTATTTAAAAAATACGCTGAAGTTCAAGTTAGGTACTTTTTAAATACGTTCAGGTGTCATAGTTAGAAGTGAAAGTAGTCACTTTAATCATATACAAAAATATCCTTTCTATTAAAGCTGCACTATATCAATGGCAATATCTTAATTCTTTGTCAACTGTTGTTTATTCTATCATTCACCACAGCTTTTCTTCAACATACAGAGGCTTTCCAAGTGTATGTTCGGGATGGAGAAGGCAATACACAGTTGCTAAGACCCTGCTGGGAAGTGATAAGACCCCATTCGATCACGCAGCTAGCAGAACACAGCAATCCCCTCATTTTTTCACCCCTGCAAACTAGATTGCTGTGGCAGCTGCCTAACTCAGCTGGGAGCCCCTTGCTGGGCAGGGCTGCTGGGATAATGCACAGCAGGAGGGGCAGCAAGCACTAACAGCAGGGGCCCTTCATGGCAGCTCCATCTCTCTAATTCAAGAGAGCTTGACATTGAAGGTCTCTAGGTCATCTGTAGTATAGTAAACAGTGCTAAGTCATAGATTTGAGCCTTATTTTGCTATCAGGACTAGCTTGTGAAATAGCAGGGGCAAAGGGCTCATGAGAGGACCGTTTGCAAGACACAGAATAGATGAATTCACCCTGCTCTGGGGAGGAAAAGATCTTAACCATATAGGTGTAAATCTGACCACAATGCTTAATCTTAGGGGCAGAGAACAATCCCTGCCACGCTCTGTCCATCAGCTTACATGTAGTCCTACTGCTTACAGCAGTAGCAGTTCAACAAGAGGGAAGAAGTAGCCTCACTGCAAAAAGGAAAGGTTTTCTACTTGTTTCATTTCATTTACAGCTCCATTCACCAGTTTGCTGCTGTCCTTCCTGGTGCCAAGCTCTCTGACTGCCAATCTAAGCATAACCACTGTTCACAAGGACATGCTGGCAACCTATGCAGAAAAGTAACCTGACAGCCAACAGCTCTAAATTTATATATAGGTGTGATATAACAGGAGAGAACAAGTGCTACCGTTGCTTCAGACCACTGTTTTAGCATAGTGCTACACTGCATAGTCTGGTCAGATGCAGCATTACCACAATCATCATTCTTCATCAAGTGTTATCCAAAATAATGCTCATGCTGGTGGGTGATGCATCCCTCTATGTAAAAGCATTAAGCTAATGCAAGAGTAATACAAAGAGTGGAAAATCTAAGACTGCTGAGGAGAGCAGTCACGGTGTCACGCATGCCGAGACACCTTTGTTATAAAAATCTCTACTGAAAGAAAGAGAGAGAAAGGGAGAGAGAGAACTGACCATTAGGTTCCCACCTCTCCCGCTGCAGAAGCAGCACCAGCTAGGGATCAGTCCTGATGAGGCTGATGGAGTAAACAGAAGTATTCAATACCGACATAAAACTTAAAGCTTGCTATGTTTTCTAGATCTGGGCAATATATGTATACTTAAAGTGTTACAGTCTTAGCCTCTGTCCTCTGCAGCTGTTCTTCCACTCGAATTTAGCAACTTCCACTATACCTTACTCAACTGCAAAAGTTCAAAGAAAGGAGGTTGTTAACAGCACAAGCCAAGTGGATGCTGCTCCTTGACTGGCCAACAAAGTAGGCTATTCTTATCCCTGAGTGCAGTAACAAAGGATCAAGAAAAAAAAAAAAAAAACCAAAAAAAACCAAAACCAACAACAAAACCCAGAACCTATAAAGAGAGTCTGAAGAAGAAAACAGTTTACATACAGCTTCAGCAGTATCTAGAAATCAGTCCTTGACAGAGAGGCACAAATCTTCCCCAGCCAAAGATGCAGCTGGCAGTGCTGACTCAAATTAACAAAATCTTGCAGGGAGGTGGAAATAATTTTAAAAAAGAAAAAAGAGACTTTCATAAAGGTAAGCCCCATGTGAATTGGTCTGTTTTCATTTTATCCCTTTTCTACCGGTTACAGAACTTCTTGGATGAATAAATAATACCTTGTTTTGAAGATTTTAGCTTGGAATCACTTTAATCAAGCACTGTTGTGGTCTGCTAGAAGAAAAGGACTTGCAAGTGCATGAGGCACCTAGGCCCAGTGGGATAGCAGATGGGACAGGCTGCAACAGCAAAGCTACGCGTACTTTGCAGGCAAACACAATGTCACTTTACATATAGGCTGAGCAGATACATGCTCTCACTGTCCATGCCCTGACCTGTGTACCCGCTGTCATGCAGGTCTAAGCTCCTAAGCTCCAGCTGTTTTCTCAGGCCTTTCTCCTCAGCAGTGACACCGCACAAACCCAACATGTCCGTTGGTGGTGTGAAGCACGGGCAAAACAAGCTGGTATCTGCCTGCAGAATAGCACACTGACATACCTCAGTAGTGACCAGGCTACGTGATTTAGCTCAAAGGGGAGGGAAAATAAGAAAACTTGCCCTGAAAGAGATGCGCTTAGAAGCAACCAAGAGTTTATAGTGTTGCTGCTGTTTTCGCTACGACATGTGAACTCTGAGTCACCATGAAGAATGGAATTACAAGGTAAATATCTCAATGGACTTTTTAAAAAGAGAATTTTAGAATAGAATATTCTGATTCAAAATTTATAACATTGATGTATGAAAGTTTCCTCATAATAATAACTCACAAATTCAACCATTAAAAAGACAAAGAAGAGCACAAAGTGATTCTCTCAAGCCTACAGTGTACAACAGCTCATCAAATCAATTGTATTTGTTCTGTGTTTAGTGTGATAGAAGTCAGTAAGAAACCTGACTTTAGCCTGAGAAACCATTATTGAGATTAGATCATTAGCCGTTGGAAGAGGGCTCTTCTGGCTTTGCGTACGGTCTGTAATTACCCTGAAACGCAGTATCTGCCATCAGGAAGCTGCAGTATATCCTGCTTACAGGTGTCCTGTGGCAGTCAGCACTTCGTTGTCCTATAGATGATGTGCTGACTGGCAACACTCACAAGCATGGCAGTTCTGTCCCACTCCTTCCTCTTTGCACTTCATATATTTTACTCCGAGTCTCATTTCCGAGTGCAGGGACATGGTTCACACTGCAGAATTTCCAGAGCCCGTGAGAATATCAATTCTCTCTCCGCAGAAGTGCTTTGGAAACATCATGCTGTTATCTTCAAGCTGTAGAACAATGCTCAAATGACATTTTTGGGGAGTCAAAGAAAATAAAAATTCAGAGTCAGGGTCAGGACCTGGGACCTTGACCTGGACTCCCTGGTCCAATCCAGGAGCAGAAGGAGAATGAGGAAGAATGTTCTCCAGCAAATTCATTCACTTCATGGAAAAGGGATATTCCCTGGAAAGAGGTGGGCAGAAGAAGGAGGAAGGAAAAGGACAAGTTGAGAGTGTTGTTTCCCATAAAGGCTAAGATGTCCTTGAGAGCTAAAGAATATGATTATAAGTTAGTGTAGGGCATAAGAGGAGGGCTTTGCTTAAAATCTACTTTTCATCTTTTGAATAAAACACCATCTCTAATGTTTTCCATCTATACTTCTGCCAGGTCTGAACAGAGAAAGATGGTTTGTTCAAAGCTGACACCATACTTGTGATTAAAGCTACCTATGAAGCAAGAAAAACCTTCCCGCATAAGACAGAGACCTTGACCAGGACTTCACAATCCTCTGGTTATGCTGCTGAGAAAAACTGAATTTTAAAAACGTTACTACTTGTAACCATTACAATCAGAAATATGGCATGGATACTGAATAGCTATTATAAGAATTCACCACTGATTCTGTATTTGAGTAAGACAAGCAACAAATTTGATGAGACTTAAGGTCTAGATAATGCATTAATATTATTTTCATTCCTGTTTAGTTTGGTTCCTGGTCATAGACCACAAGCCATTTACACTAGACACTATCAAAATATAGAATAAAATACTGTTCCAAAACTCTTGCCCTTTAAACATAAAATAATTCATAATAGACAGACTAGTAGTGACAGTGATTCAGAACAAGGGTCAAAAAGCTCCACAGATGATAGATGAGTAGTCATTTGGTCCCAAAACAATCTCCACACAATCCTTGTTAAGTGCAGGAACGGAAACCTATGATCTGTATTTATCTGGGTACTACTTTGAGCATCACTTATAATGTTGGATATTTTGCTCAATATCTGTTTACAGCATGTCACATTCCATAGTGTGGGATGCTTCAAAATCAAAACTCTTTTCCTCCAAGGCACTGTTTCAAGAGCCCCCATATTTGGACCAGGAGCCTGGTCTGAAAAAGGTAGTGTAACCAAGAGGACTTTAATTTTTTCCTCCTGGAACAGACATATGGTGTAGAAAAGTTTAAATGTAGTCGCTTGCAGAACGTGCTGCCAAAAATTATCTACCAATTAAGGCAGGGAAGAGGAGAAGGGGTTAGAAATTAACTTGATGAGACTTAAGCTCTGACCAGGAGTCATTCTTGGGAGATAGTTGCCACTTTCATTATATGTATTTGTAACATCAGAAAGCACTTTAGCTCTTATTATAGTACTATTGTAATAAAACAATTCATTTTAATGTATAAATATAACATATTGACATGCCCTTTGCAATATTTCACTGCTCTGTTATGAGAAGAAAGGTACTTCCAGAATCATCTTGATTTAGATTATCTGCAGACGTTGATCTGCAATTTTTCTTCAAGATCATGAGACAATAACCAGATGTCTTTAAGATAGCTTTTACTTATTTATCATGTGCACGCCCTTGAAAGTATGTTGACAGAAACAGCCAACTTAAATTACAGTTTTTGAAAGTATCACATAAGAAGTCAAGCTACAAGTTAATTAAATGAATAAGAGAATCTGGATCTTTTCTGAGCCCCTGAAACAGTCTGCTACTAAATAAAACGGGCCAGGGCCCGCTTCCTGGCCCTTAGGCAAAGGGCACAGCATGGCTTGAGCTCTGATGTTACATTCTCTTTTCTCTCCTCACCCACAGAGAGGTGGTCCATCCTATATCAGAACTATGTCAACAGAATGCTAATAGATAAACCAGATGGTCAGTCATGTGCCAGTTCTCAAATTTGTGCCCTGACCTTGTCTACTTCCCTACTCCAGATATAGGTCATATAAAAGCATTACCTTTCTCAGTGGGAAAAAAAAAAAAAAGCAGATTTTAAAAGGTTTTGACTTTGAGGATATTTTTTAGCCAAATGAGTAACTAGTCTTCCAACAGCTTTATACTTACTTCAACCATCTAGTTGAAGTAAGTTGAACCACCTAATTCAACCAACAACAATCTAGTTTTTTCAAAACCAAATAAGACATTAAAGGTCTGTCTCTAGAATACTTTGGTTTAAATAGTATCTTTCCACTTTAACAGCATTTCACTAGACCTCACACTTAAAAACAAATACACAGCAGCAGAAAGAGAAAAATAAGCAAACTGTAGAGCTATGAAATGGTAATAAAAGCAATACAGCTAGTTCCTGACATGATCGTGTCTCTTCAGCATCACAGTCAATTGGAATTTCACCACACCTCCACTTTGAATTTGATAGCTGCCACTGGAAGTTTCCAGGAATTAGAAGGTTGGAAAAATATTGCATCATGTCCCACTCATGTCTGCACGTCATCTAAGATTGGGATTCAATCCACTATCACTTTATGTTTTATAGATTTAAAGAAAAAAAAAAAAGAAAAAAGAAAAGGAATGGTAAAATCAGAAAGAACACATGAACAATTGTAGTTGCTTCCCTGTCTTAGTCATCTTCTTGCTATTCTTGTATAACTTGAATGTTAAAACTTCTTATTTCAGATAGAACCCAGACATGGTAGCCTGGCAGAAATTGCTACCCATGGGGCCATCAGTCGTGTTAGTTCACACGAAAAGGCAAACAGCATGAGGCCAAATTAAGTGTGGAGCTTCATACACTGACTGCACATGTCTAATGTCACCACTGATTTACTTATATGTGCTGTCAATCCATACTGGCAATATATGAGAAATAGGAAAACTTTTGGAGGCAGCTTAATTTGCACGTTTGGTAGTACTCCGTTTACTTCGACACAAATAAACAGTAATAGGATAAGCATGTGCATATTTCCCATACTGATTAGCTTCCCACGGGCTTGATCCAATTTCAACTCAAGTCAGTAGGAATCTTTCAACTTTCTTCAATGGCAGTTGGCCCACATCCTCAATAAAAAGCATACTGCACTGAGCAGCAGTTGTTCTCCATAAGAAAAATACTAAAGGATTAGAGTCCACAAGGAAAAAATGGGCATAAGATGTCCTACAAGCACGCTGACAAGATAATCCTAATGAGAAATGAGCAATTTGATAAACTGCAAGCCACATTTGGTAATTTGGAGACACAGGGATTCAAATTTACCAAGTAAAACACATTACTTGTTGCACTGAAAAATTAGTTACTCTGTTGGCAAATTTAATCCTTCAGGTTAGATGAACCTTGCTTGTTCCAGGTTAATAGTATCTTCACCTTATTGATCAGGTAATTTCAGTGGGATGTTTATTCACATAGAGGTTTTAATAGTGAAATTGAACTTATCCACCTACAAAGGGGTGGGGGTGCACTTTGGATTGAGCAAAATTGGAACAATAGGGACTTTTCATCACTGGATGAAACGATGGACAGTAACAATTGCGGTTGGAAGTAAAAGATTGATTTTCATGTACCTTTAGTTCCCAAATGTTATTTTGACAAGAAATAATTTGTGCTCAGATAAATGCTGACAAAAATATCTTTTTATTTACATTTTTGGTCAATATAATTCACAATATCAAAACTGGATGTTTTTCAACAAACTAATTTTCTAGAAAATCATCCATCTCTAGCCACAACAGATTAATCATCAATATTTGTTCACTTGCACTGTCTTAAGACTAAAAGAAAAAAAAAACTGCCATCTACACCAATAAATGACTGCCACAGAAGACAACCAAGACTATGATGCAGTGTAGTTCTATGGTCCACTGAAAATTAGTTTAGAAGAGTTATGTACCCAAGTGTAACTAGTAAGGAGCAGAATACAGGTCACCAGGTAACACCCTGGGGCTGAAGTTCATGTATTCCATGCTACTCCATATATTATGGTACAGAACAAGAGCAAAAAAATATTTGGAAGGCCATCTAGTGTCATTCAGGTGAAATGCAAGATACTTAATTGCTTCAAACGCATGCCCCTGTTCTCTTACAGAACAACTACAAAATTCACAAGTAGTCACTTTTGTTTCAAAATAAACTGATCATCACCACCTCCAGAACATCATTGACATTTTGCAAGGAAATTGTATTCAATTTAGCTGTCACAAATATATGAGACTTTATATCAGAAAATGATGGAAGACAATATTACTAAAAGGAAAATACACACAGAAAGCAAAACAAGTGAAATTGCTGTCATTGTGAGACTTTGGCAACTAACATTAAAATGTCAAGATGTAATGAAATATAACTTTGTAAAATAGGAAATCAGGAAGATGGTGTGATACCAAATCTGAGTGAGGAAAAACAAATTCCTCCAGTCACAGTGTAGCAATATAGCAATGGAAATGTCTTACCCGTAAATGTATTCTGAGCCTGAAAGAATGTTCATTTTATAGCTATTACAAATGTGAATCAACGGAAAAGTAAATAAATAGTATCTATTACACTCATCTTAATTTCTCTCCACTAAACACACATACACAAATACTTACTAGAAGACAAGAAGGAACAGCTCTGATTTACTTACTCTTGCTTTATAAAATAATGCAGGCTGCAGAACCTCAGTGTACTCACCATACATACAGCAAGTATAAGACAACAACGACTTTCACACATCTTCATCATCATTTTATCTACTCATGAAAAGACTATCATACATGTGATAATTTAACTTTCTGTTTTTCAGATAAATTATTTTATCCTAGTAAGAAAATAAAATGAAAGATTCATTGCAAAACAGTATTAACTGTGTTTCCTTTACAGCACACTGCTCACTTTTGCTGTACTACTATACACTCTTTACTTCAGAAATGCTGGGAGGCAAACAAATTACCTTAGTATTTATCTGAGATTATACACCAGGCTAATGGCTACAGCAGCCTTATATTTAAATTAAGAATTTAAAGTTTACAGCTCCAGGCATATGATGGTATGCAAAAATTCCTACTAAAAAGTACAACTGCTTTCTGATTTGACTAATGAACTCGCAGTGGGATTTACAGTGTTTGTAAAACCTTTTTTCTTGCACATTTCATCATAAGTTATAGCAAAAAAAAACCCAAATATAGCTTCATTAGCCAGTGCCACAATTTACTGTGGTGTCATTTACTCCATTTAACTTTTCCTGTTAAAAATTAACAAGTTCACACTGCTTTATCAGTAGCATTGCTCAAGTATGACAGAATTTGAAAATGGGAAGAATAGTTCTGTGATGCTGATGGCAGGGTAAGGAGGTTTTTCCACTATGCTGTATCTGTGGAGCTCCTTTCCAGCCATACCTTTGTTATAGGACAAACATAAGTCAAAACGATGAACCTGCATCTGAAACCATGCAGTCTCCTTATCAGATTCAAAACTAATTAAGTCACTGTTTTCTGCTTCCACGACTGACAAGATAAAAGTTACTTCATACAAACTTTACCATTGAGATACTAAAAAAAGCAGGTAACAAGTTTTGTGCCAAATCTGAATTTTAGGCCTGATTTCACCTTCAATTCAAACTCCCATTTCATATTTAGATCCGCATACTACTGAACTCCTAAAACATTTGCATTGTTTTTTGATGAAACTACACCCAAAGCAACAAAAAAGCCTGTGGTCTTCCTTCAGAAGCAGCCATGGTAATAACACAAGGCCCCATTCCCTGCATGTTCACACCACAGAGGAATCAGAATCCCCAGCGTGACTCCTCCTTCGGAAGACCTACACTGTCACTGACAAACACAGTGATGGACTATCATATGTGTGCAGTAGCCACCCAGACCAACCACCAACAGATACAGCATCCACCTCCCACACACCCTTTGGCTTAGAGGGACAACTTGCACTTCCAGAAAGTGTCCCCACTGCCATTATTGGGGTGCAATAATCAATTCTGTGTATCACGCGTGAGTCCAGAACAATACTGACCCACTGCAGCAGGTGCTCTGGCCAGTGAAACATGCCTGCATCCTCATCACCTTGGCTGTAACCTGCTTCCATACATCAACCGATTCTCTGCCCGCTCAGTCCTCTTTGCCCTCTCCTACCAACTGTAAAGATCAGATCCATCTGTGTCACAACTCCGTTCTCTGCTCCTTATGAAAGTAGTCACCTACTTTCAGAGACTGAACACCAAGAGGAGTGGCTCTATCCAAGTACAAAATGCTACTTCCCCATCCATTTTCTCCCCTGTTTTTCTCCGCACTTTTATCTACATAATTCTCAGCACCATTCTTCATGCTTACCAAGTACCTGTCACCTTGGAGGGCTTTGGCTGTTTGCCACAATCAGTATAAAGTCTATACCCAAAGTACAATGAGGTAGGGAGATAAAAAATTTGCTATGCAAGAGAGTGACCTCAGGGGTTCAGGACAGATGAGTCTCCAGGGGATTTGGCCAAAGCAGCTAGGGAACAGGCTTGGGACTGGTCTCATATGAGAACATCTGCTTCTCTGCTGTATGACCAATGCCACATGCCAAGGTGCAGATGTACATCAAAGTGCCCTTCTCAGTAGATTTCTCACTGCTTCTGAGCAGCAGGGTCCTGCTGGAAGAGAGCTTCAGCCCTCCCTGGTGTCAGCTTAGCACATGCAGCATTTACCAGACAAGCCCAACCATGCCAGGGAGGGACATAATACTCTGGCAACCACCGTACCATACCAAACCCTGAGAGAGCTGGAACTGCTCAAAGCTCAGCGCCTCTTCCCAAAATGCGACTGAGATTACTAGACTTATCGCTAGCTAGGTTCAGTCTCAGGTGAGGGAACCTAGGAATTAACTAGGCTTTGGACTGCCTTCCCAGAGACAAGGACTATTGTTACAGAAATAGACGTTCATGAGCCACTAGTGTCCTTCATTTAAGGTTTCCTAGTCCTGCTTTTTCTTCATCTGCATCTTACACACTAGCCCTTCCCTCCTCCTCTGCCCACAGAGGCAGCCACCCAGCCTCTGGGGCTAATGTTCCTGATTTTAATTCCAGTATCCCTCATCCTCTGTCCCTGCGAGATGCCAGTGTTTGTCCCACCAAAGGATAGAAAGGTCTGGCATTCCAAGCTTATTTCAGCCCCCTGGAGAAAGAATGATCCTAACATACTGTGGTTAATAAAGTCTGAAAGTAGTGCTTTATCTGACAGAAAAATACAGGAGATATATTCTTCTACTCCTGAGACGCTGGAGTCTAGAAATCCTACCAGTGATTGACATGTCTCTGTCTTGTCTCAAGCACAGCCAACTCCACTTTGGTTTTTCTCCAATTCCATCTCCGAAAAGGAATCAGGCCACAGAGATAATCTACGTGGTGGAAATACCTGCTGTGGAAAGCAGTAGGCAGATGCAAGGACCAGGCACAGTCATTCTGAGGTGATGTTTTGGACACGAACTTTCTAGGCTGCTTTCTACACAGCAAATGAAGGTGATTCAGTCACATGAGTGCTGGGTCATCAGTGGATCTGAGCTATCCTGAAAGACAGAACAAGTAACATCTTCTGTCAGGTTCTTTCTTGTTCTGAGTCAAAAGTATGGTTTCAAAAACACTTTTAAAATCTGGCCTTAATTTAAAACCTACTGACAGAGTAATATCAAAAGAATCCTGTCTTTCCCCAAAATGTTTGGCTTTGGACTAGCCATGCTGGGCCATGTTCTACAATGACTAACTGTTGTCAGAGTATTTTATGTTTGCATCATAAACAGAAGCATCTTGAGGTTTTCATGCATAACACTGGGAAAATGAACCTGAGCGGTAATTTCTTGCCTGACCCCTTTGTTTGAGAAAAGCATATACGATAACTCACATATTTTAGTATACTTAGCATGAATAATTTTTCTTGTATCCGATGTGTGTCTCTTCATCTTCTGTTGGAGAAAGCCCTGTCTCCAGAATTTCTAGTGGCATCATGTCTGGGTTATGAGTTGAACACGGAATCTGTGTTCTCCCTTACAGGTAAACATACAATCGGACAACTTTTGGGGAGTACACAAGGATGTACTGTATAAGTGAACTTTGGAGATAGGTAAGATCTCCAAAGGTAGATCTCCAAAGATCTTCTTGGCAAGTCATGGATATGAATGTGGTACTCTGTAGGCTCAAAAGGGTCCACGTAGACAGGAGTGCCAAGATGGGGACCACTCTTACCATGGCTTTAGTGTTGCACTGCTAATACACAATCTCACTGCCCAGCAGGGTTTTAAGGTAAAATCATCCACGATGTTCTAAGCAACACAGACGGTTCCAAGCTGTGTAGCTTTCTAAATTCATAGTGTATAGTGTATCATCATAAAAGCAAATGGATCTATAATTACTTTAACAATATATGTACCATAAACATACACCATAACTATAGCCTATATTTCTTTCAAAGCTGCACTGGGATTTTATTTCTAACAAGAGGTAATAAGCAGAGGTTTGCAGGTCTGTACATTGGTCTCTTCTACCACCATAAAATGTTGTTTAATTCAGGAGGCAAGTGAATGCGTTCTTCAGGTGACAGATATGCTCCACAGTCCTTTAAACATGCTTTTGGACATTCATGTAGTACTAGCAGTAACCCAAGCAGTAGCTGCCCATGCAAGTGAGCAGACATTTCAGTCTCTGATACCCACCTATGCAAGACATGCTTATGGCAATACCTAGCAAGTCTCTCAACAGCCCTTCAAGTGCCAGTCCAGGGCTGCAAACAACCACATCACGGTGTCTCCCACAACACAGGGAGCAGCAGTGATCCCAGTTTTTTCAGAATTCTTTGAAGGAAGCAAATAACTGAATCCAATTGCTGGCACAGCTTCTGAAGTTGTGCTATCACTTTCTCTGAGCTATTTATATATCATGACATTCTTGAGTACTAATGCCTTCTGTTCTATACTTCCCTTTGATCATGTTATAATGAAGTAGTTCCTGGTTTGACATAACTACTTTGTCATCGCGTCATCAGATAGTGTACAAAAAGCAAATGTTCCAAAAATTTTACTAGTCAGGCGTACCTCAATGGGCATATATACACAAAAAGAGAGAGATTAAATCAAAAGTTATGTTCGCATTATTTGCAAAATAGTAAGCTCTTATTGGGAATTCTTACATTGTAACCTATTTCATTTCATCCTTCATTTTGAAGTATGTCTTAGAAATAA
>NW_009613089.1:0-5058 GCF_000690535.1 Cariama cristata | reverse complement strand
ATGATTCTATGATTCTATGATAATCAATAGAAAGAAATAAATTAGAACGGAAGAAAGGATTAAGCTGCCCAGTACTTTCTCCTTCACTCCTTTGAAATGTCTTTTCTTCGTCAGCAATGTAGGTTTAGAAGAATAAAAAAACTATTTCTGTCAACCTAAATGGAAATATGAACAGAAAATTACTCATTTTGTTACCAAAATAGTCTTTTTCTGTGTGTACAATCATCCTTTATTTTACACTACCTTACAACAGGACATGCACAGGAATACAGGTGGAAAAGTGGAGTTGTTCACTGGGGATAGAACATTACAAATACAATTTCTTTTTACCCAATCTTTGCCTTAAAAAGGTGAGGTGAGACATCTAGGTTCTGTGTTTTGTCAGTGGAAACCAACAAGCAGATGTACACAGTGAGTTGACCCATCCCGAAGCACACATCGGGAAAGGACAGTTGATTCCTGCCTGTGCCTGTTGCTTTCCATTGACAATAGATACAGCCAAGGGAAATATCTTGGTCTAGATACATTTGAATTTTAGATGGCTTAAATCGAGCAAGATGAATTCTACTTTCTTGAGCTGATTAGCACCTTCTTAACAATAGACTATACCAAAAATGCACTGAAGGCAATGTCAGAGGCATCTAACCTGCTCTGACAGATAGGATTCATGAAATATATAACATAAATCATGTTTAGCTAAGCTTTCCAATGGTGAAACTCCGCCTTCAGTTTACCTTTCTCTGTTGAAGTAAGAAAATTGAGAGTCAAGGATTGATTGTACTTTACAAAATTATCAAAAATATAAAATTTAAACCCTTCTAAAGTAATATTGTATTACTTCTAGCATGACCACAGACACATAGATGTGAAAAGAAAATTCCAGCTGCTGTTTACTGAGAACGTGCTTTCTCTTTTGTGTTTGTCTCCAAACACCTGAAAGCATGTCTTTCAGAAAAAAAGACTTTTTCCTTGTTAATGAATTGTTGTCACTAAAAATCCCAGTTGCTGGCAGTTGCAAAGGAAATAACCATTATTGAAGCTACTGTCTGAATTTAAACTAGGAATTCAACCCAAGTACAGTGCCTCAGACAAAGCAAACCTCATCCTCCAACAGAGGGGATGAAATTTTGAGTCTGTGCCCAATACTGCTGAGCACCTGCAACTGTCACTGAAATCTGAGTCTGTGTTTAAAACAAGTTCAATAGCTAGTGACAGTAGCTCAAAACATCTTGAGGCAATGAGCAGATGTCTGAGAGACTTAGAGATACTCATCACTGCATGGGGTCATGCATTAAAGTGCAAGTATAGGATATTTTTAATCCCAAAACTCTGTTGAAATCAAACTGCTCAGAACACTGCAAAAATCACATAAAATCAAATCACAGTTCTCACTACAGAGATTATGTGCTTTTGTTTGTATATTGGAGGTGTAAATTTTAAGACAAGTGAAAATTGGACAGTTGTTCAAAAATCGCTGGACTCTGAGAAAATATCATTAAAAGCCTTATGCACAGGTTGAGACACAACAGAATTACATACAGTAATTACATGACACAAGTTATTATACAGCGTCGATATCTGCTGGACTTGCTTGTGTTTCACTTTTTTTCACTTACTAGAGCCACAGGTGCATAAGAAACTTTACATAGGAAAAATGAAATGGCCTTTCCATAGCTCATACAGAAGAGGCACTGAAATTTCTATCATTCCTCAGCCTCCTGTATAAATAATATTGTCCTTAAATGAAATATTCATTGCTTACTTTAGCACTACTGGGACTATTATGGTGTTTTCCACAGTTATCATTTACAGACTGTACAATTTTCCAAAAGTTTGATAGACTATCAGATTATTTTTATTTTTTTTTTCTCCTGAAGAAAAATTTCAAATTTTCACACCAACCTACTTAAGAAATTAGCCTGAAAATTTTCTCTGGAATACAATTAGTGTTTGCCTGGTTAACATTTGTTTGTCCTCCCAGATACTCTGTGAAGGGTCTTCCAGTGTTTTTTACAAAGTTCTTTGATTTCTCAGCTGTGTTAATGATTAAAATCACAACTGGTGAAAGATAAAAGAAAGACCTGTGTTTGTGGAAATACATTCATACTAAAAAAGGAGTATTATTCTATTCTGTAACATTGCATACACCAAATAAAAGTAAGGGAAATTCAGAATGTCTGACCTCTGGGAAATAGTATTGCATTTCACAAGCTGATCTTGTCTCCAGTCAAAATAAGTAAAGACAGTTCTGAACAGAAATTTTGAAAGCTTTCTTTGAAAGAGTACATGCATTTCATTTTTTCTTTTTCTTCCTCTAAAATCAAACAATGTTGAAATTAATTTTGTCATTTTTCATTTGATTAATTCTTCATTGCTTGCATCAGCTTAATATTATTCTACATTTCTTGTAACATCATCCTGTATCTTGTGGAAAGTAAGTCTGCAAATTCAGTATCTTGTTCTCTGTTGCTAGGGTGCTCCTACATTTCCCCCAGTGCTCCCACCTTGGGCCTCATAGTGAAAAAGACCCCATATTCATCTGTGAGCACACACAATTTTCCAGAAGGTGCTGCCCAATGTTCAGGCTGTTTTCTAACCCCCGTGTCTCTTGCCAAATGAATGCATTGACAGGGAAATGTATTTTATTAAACACTGTTTGGAATCTGTACAATATATAGTATTTGTATATGAAAAGTAATAGTATTTTATGCAGTAAAAAGTATATACAAAGCAAAGTACTCCAATTTCTGTTGAACTGGCCTGGAATCAAATGCATTGTTTCAGTTTTTAATTCTAACTTTTCAGGTTTACATTTATGTCTTTGGTTTAGCTTTAAAGAGCTGTGATATTGCCTATAAGTCAAGTTTCCAGCATTCTTGTGATGTACTCCCATAATACTTAACCATTTAGCCAGAATGTCAGACCGAATGATCTGGATGTCCCATCTCACTTAAATTTCTCTGGAAAGTACAAAATCTAATATATTGTGTTATCCCAGCTTGCCTTGCTCTGTCCTCTCCCTGCTACCAAATTGTCCCTGAACAGAACCAGCAAGCAAAGAGACAGACAAGTTACCTGTTTTATTGCTTGATGAAAGAGGCAGAGCTCCTTCTTTAGTAAGAATGAAATCAAAAGCTTATGAAAATAAATTAGACTTCTTTGTAACACTGAAGGCTGCCTCAGCCCTGCAATACTGTTTCCTATGAATTCAAAGAATGCTGCATTCTGGGATAATATAGAAAAAGGTATCTAATAAACCAGAGTTCTAAAGCACCATTCATATGGTGAAAGGTATGCTCAGTGCCACTTCTACGCAGGTAATTGAGGTTTCTTCCATTTGATGTCAGACAAAAAAGATGTATTTCCATCTTTAAGCTTATCATCTAGGGTTATGCAAGAGGAAGGGGAAAACAAAAAAAAAAAGTAGTAAATAATCTACAAATAATCTAATCTGGACATGCACATTTGGTTTTGTTGTTTGAGGTTTTTTTGTACTAAGCCTATCTCAGCAACCTGTCTCTTCAACAAAACTACCCTAGCACCATGAGAAGAAAGCATACTGCTCCCTTGTTGTAATATCTGATAATTCCAGCTCTGACAGCAGAAACTACATGGAATGTATGAACTCAATACTTCCATTACCCAGTCTAACTTCCTTGTCTATTCACCATAACTTCCATTTACAGAAAAAGCAGTGAACAGATCCTTCACCTCCAACCAAAAAAACTCACCATAGCAAACAATTGGCACAAAAAAGACATGCATCTGTTGTGTGCTAAGTAGGTTAAGAAGTTATGAATAGAGACAATATTTAAAACATTTCACAAATCTCTAGGTGTTTTGCCAACACCACATTGCAAGGATCGCATTCAACATATGAGATTACGTAACAGAGACGCAAAATCGTCTCTGAACAATAGTTGTGGATATAGTAGGTTTCTTCTGAGCATGATGCCCAGTGGAGTGTCATCATCACTTTGGTCTCTCCAATGTTCATATCAAATTTGTAAAATTGTGGAGGACAAGATATCAAAGCAGAAAAAGGAAGTCTGGGAGCATTAAGCAGAAGTGAACTGTGCTAATCTGCTCAACAGGCAAAAAGTTTTACAGATCTTTATTTTTTACGTTTGATTCATTGGAGTCTCTTCAGCAGCTCATCTGGGATCAACAGACCTGTTTATCCTCTTATTCTACACCCATGAAAACCCAAAGCAACTTCATCATACAGAGATAACGGAGTTTTCTCTCTGCAAAACCATTCTGTAAGTACAGAATTGGGCAGCTGACCTTTTCCCAAGGGACCTCCTATGACAACAAGGCAAGTGTGATGTGCACAGCACATCAAGAGTCAGAACGAGTTTTACCTGTGAGGAATTTTTTTTTTTCATTTTGTGAGGTGCCCAATTTTGCTGAATATTAATGAAAAATCACCAGAAATCATTCCCTTCTCAGCAGAAACTGCTATAATTAGAGGGGAGGGACTTTTAATCAGAGATGTTCCACTGAGGAAGGATAAAACTAATATGCAATTAAGCACGCTGGAACATTTTCCTAATGAATATTGATAATTTGTGTTTAGTAATTTTTCATATAAGCACAAAACAACAATTCTAGGGAGGAATAAATTGATGATACTATGTTAAAAAAAAAAAACCAACAAACCAAACCAAACCGAAACACCAAGAAAAAAGTGGGAGGGAAAGGGAAGCATGTGAAATAAGCTCAAATTAGGTTCTCCAGCTGTTTTAATTTAGATCTATATATAACTCATGCATATATGGGTTGAAATAGGACAAATCAGAAATTTTAAATCTCTTCATGTCCAAATACAAAGTTATACAAGGAAGGACAGGTGAGTATCTCTGGCCCCAAGTTCAACACATAGCATTTGTTTCACACTGGTTGCATAACTTACAGGACCTATTTTTGATGGCATGCTGATTTTGCAAAAAAGGCTGATATCATATGTCTCTCATTATCACTGACAGCAAGTACCAATGCCATATATTTTGTTTCAGTCCTTGTGCTGGCAATGCATAGTGATCATAGAATCACAGA
>NW_009613088.1:0-2607 GCF_000690535.1 Cariama cristata | reverse complement strand
ACATTCTCACTCCTCTCTCTGGCTGCAGTAGAGCAGTTTTCTTTTCCCCCCTTATTAACTCTGTTATCCTCAGGGTGCTACCACTACTGCTGATGGGCTGGGCCTTGGCCAGCGGTGGGTCCCTCTTGGAGCTGGCTGGTGTTGGCTCCATTGGACATGGGGGAAGCTTCTGGCAGCTTCTCACAGAAGCCACCCCTGTAGCCCCCCTGGTACCAAAACTTTGCCACACAAACCTGATACAAAAGCAGTGTTGTTCAATGGTAGGTAGTTTAATAATAATTGGCAAATCTTTTTATTTGCGAGTTGAAGAGGCTAACCTCCCCAGAAATCCATCCCTCTCTGTCAGCAGAGGCTTCAGTGCTCCCAGCTAGCGTGTGTCCAAAGGAACTCTTGATTTGGCATGACAAAGGGAAGCAGAAACCTCTGGCAGGGGAGGGAAATTCCTAAAATCTGCCACTGACAAAACAAGACTGATTCCGGAAATCTCTGCCCTCAGCTGCTAGTTCCCATGCCCCAGCTGGAGATTCCCACCCTCCTGTTGTGTGACAAATGCCAAGTCAACTGTTCATGGAGCCACTCTGAGTGGGTGGAGTCCGTAGCAGACGGCAGGACGTCTTTCTTCCTGTCATTTTCATATTGATTTTCATTTGTTCTTACAAGACAATATTAATCATCTTATTTAAAGTCTTTATGGCTTTCTCAGATAATTATTTCAATGTATGTATAAAAGTTGAATGCTTACATTTACATCATGAAACGAAGGAACGGTACCACTAAGTAAAGTGTTTATTTCCACTGTCCAGAAAAAAACAACAACAAAATATTTCAGGCAGGCAGGTGTGTACAACTGACAGCTAAAAGAGATTCTTCTACCTAAGCAGAGTTAACTTCTCAAAAATCTGCCTCACCTCCCATTTTAGCAAATCTCAGCCCCAAATAATTCTCAGATTTTTTTTTCCTTAAGGCTTCACACATTTCTCTGTGAAGGGGAATGCAGTAGCTACTGCCACTAAGACGCCTGCTGCCTGTGACTCACTATCTCACTAAACTACTGTCCCTCTGCCCTGCTTACAGTGCAAGGCAGGGAAGAGACAGAGAAGAGCAAAACTCAAGAATTTCTTTTAGCTGTCAATTGCCAGCTTCCTTGCAGGGTCACAGAGTGACTTCTCTCCAGGAGAAGCTGCAGCAAGGATTTTACTGAGCTGAGCATTTGAAAAACCTGAGGCTCTTGCTGCTCCTCACCCTTCCCCATAGGCAGCTCAAACTGAGACACAGCTTTCTTTGCACGCCAGGAGCTTTCAGTTAAAGACACAAAATACGTCCCATTGCAATTACAGTTCTGCTATCCATTCATTGGACCTGAAATTTCACAATGCCTTCTCTATTTGGGCGAGGCTTCATTTTATAGCACTATAAATGTATTTCATTTACAAGTGAGAAAAGAGAACTATGTTGTTCTGCTAGGAAACAAGCCATGCACCAATCCATCCCTGTACTGCATTTCTGTGTATGTTTGATATGCCTTTGAAAATATGTGACATTGTGCTTAAGGGAAAATCAAGAAAAAAATAATTCAAGAGAGATGTATTTATTAAAATGATAAGAAGCCTTTTAAACCCTTCTCTTTTGCAGTACCTGCAGGAGTGATCTGAATTACTAGCATTACTAGCATTCTGCCGATGGCATTGACTACTATACACAAGAACTAGGCGGAACAGTGCTACATTGGAAGCTGTAGGGCATTCACAAGGCATAGCATTTTCAAAATTGGGATCTGTAGCCAAGAAAGAACAGTGCATCCTTTTCCATACCTGCCCCGGGGAAAATGTTAAGAGATACTAGCATCTATTATCAAATCAAATAGAGTTCAGTTCCATTCATATCGTTCCTACACTATTTAAGCGTACTTAAAAGAAAAAAAGCAACATCATCAGAGGTCAGATCTGATATTTGAAAGAAAAATCTTAAACTGCATTAAAAATATTATAAAGTCTGTCTAGAGACATTTAAAAAATTATCATTCTTTTAAGAAAGAAGTGTAGATGGAAATAAATAAAAAGATGAGAAAATTGGTTTTCCAGCACTATGGAAAACTACTTACTTGCATGCACCATTAATTTTCAAGATATACCGAAGATGTTCTTTAAACAAACCAAGCTGCTCCCAAATGGCTGTGTGCACAATAGGATGCTTTTTGTCTATGTCCAATTTTATAGGGAGTGGGACTTCAGCTTCTGTAAACAAACAAAAGCTCTGGAAGCCTCTGGACGAGCGGCCGGTAAGGCTGGGAAGGGTCTGTAGCAGTGATGAGTTTGCTGGTACATTTTCCAGTGTTGCCTGGAGAGGAGAAAGAGGGTATAATTACCCTTGTATCAGGAGGTGCTCCTTTCTGTATAAATATTTAAAATCATAATGAGTCCTGGGCTATGGTGCTGAGATTTCCTTTCACCACTAGTTGATATACTATATCAACTCCTGCCTGTTTCCACCAATTATTCAAGTTGCTCCCTCTTGAGAAAACCTGAAAAAGCCTGGGGGATACTGGCTATAACCTCCTGCGGCTTTGCGGGTTATGCTGCTGCAGGCTTCCAGGCCCTGCGGGGGCCC
>NW_009613087.1:1369-1596 GCF_000690535.1 Cariama cristata | reverse complement strand
TAACTGAATATTCAAGAAAAGAAGAGAAGCTTTTGAAAGGCTCAACATAACTTAATCATATTGGGGAAGGCAGTGTGTGATCCACCAGCATCATCATTAATTTGATATGAAAGCAAGAGGTGTCAGCCTCTTTGCATATTAAATATTGACCTTCCTGGTGAGAATTAGTGTGTGACTCCCCCGGAGGAACTGCATGTCAACTGGAAACCGAGCACATTTTCACAATG
>NW_009613087.1:504-1326 GCF_000690535.1 Cariama cristata | reverse complement strand
CCGGAAATACCAGACAAGGCTTTGAGCAGCCCAATGTGACTTTGAACTTATTTCTGTGTTGAGTGGAATTTAGACCAGATGACCTCAAGAGATACCTTTCAACCTAGATTATTGTGTAATTCCATGATTCAAAGTCCATTGCTTCAGTTCATGTAAGTCATATGAAATAGTTCACAAAGTAATAAGCTTTCACTCTGTTCATACATAGTGAATTCTTACTAGAGAGACAAAGGTGAAAGACCCCTTATTTCATAACTAATCTATCTCCAGAGTTGTCCAAGACCCTGAGCTCAGTATTTATTTTTAAAATAGTGTTGCACTTCAAAAACACATTGCCTCATTTATAATGCTTCCTACTCTCCTGACAGTTCATCTCTTGAGTAGAGCACTGTCAACATTTTACACATGCAGCTATCCTTCAACATTGGTCTTGATTGCAGGTGCAAGGTTACAAGTATCATTAACTCTGCAGTGAACTTCTCCACCAATGGAATCCAACTGTTAGATCCTCTTTCCTGGCTTCTCATCTGATTTGCTGTCAAAACTAACAGGGACTGTCATGTGGGATGAACTATTCCTGTTTTATTTCTTACACAGAATCACAGAAACACAGAATTGATTTGGTTGGAAGAGACCTCTGGGATCACCAAGTCCAACCTTCGCTCTAACACCCCTATGTTAACCAGACCATGGCACTAAGTGCCACGTCCAGTCTTTTCTTAAACACCTCCAGGGATGGTGACCCCACCACCTCCCTGGGCAGCCCATTCCCATGCCTAACGACCCTTTCTGTGAAGAAAAGCTTCCTAATGTCTAACCTGA
>NW_009613087.1:0-494 GCF_000690535.1 Cariama cristata | reverse complement strand
GCGCCGCTGGACCTTTCCCCCTTGTCCCCTGCCACTAGTTGCCTGGGAGAAGAGACCAACCCCGCTTCTTTCCTATTGTATTACTTGCATAACAGCATTTCCTGTGCAAGTGGAATTTAAACAGAGACTTCAGCAAGTTGACAAACAAGATGTTCATTAGAATAAATGCTTGTTTTACATTGACTGTTAAAGGAAAGTGTACTAGGTACCCAGCAGTTTTAATGATGCCAAACAAATAAACTAACAACCCCCCCAAGAAAAAAAAAAAAAAAAAAGAAGTCCTGAAAACTCAAGTATTATTTACCCCCAGCCCCCAAGAAACAAGAGTTCTTAGTTTGTAATTCTAAAAGTCTGTAGTGACCTACCTGATTGCAAAGTTAAAACCAACCAACCAAAAAACCCAAACAAGCAAACAAATAAAACGGCAAACATGCATAAAGAACCTAAGCCAACCATTTGCATAACTATTGTCACCGTTTAAGGCTGGGCCAGCT
>NW_009613086.1:31939-40284 GCF_000690535.1 Cariama cristata | reverse complement strand
CCCGCCCCAGGCGCAGCCTCGCGTCGCTGCCCCTGGCGTGCCCGTGCGCCTCTCGCTCCTTGCTCGGGTGAGTTACCGCAGGTTTCCGTCTGTTGTAGCGCGGCTGCCCGTCGCAGTTGCCCTGCTTGGTGCTGTCCCCGCTAGCGTGTGGCCCGAGCCGGCAGGCGCCGTTGCACAATCATGCACTTCCCTGGAGCGGCTCTGGCTTTGGTTCAGCCTCTCGCACGCAGCCTGAGGAGCCTAAACCGGGGTGACCGCGGCCTGGGCTGCTGGTGAGGGGCTGTGCGCGGCGTGCTGCCCTGGCACCTCTGCCTGCTGCACAGGCCTTTCGAGGGGCTTGAGCCAGAGCGCTTCTCTGGGGTCTTGAAACAGGAGGAGATGAGGTCTCGGTGGTCTCCTCCAAAGCGAATCTCTTGGAGGCTTAGGGGTATTTGGATGTGTTTGTGTTTTGTACTCTTGTGCTACGAAACCTCTTCTCTAAAAGCCTGGGGAAGTTCAGTACTTTTGTATTGCAAACTCATTGCGTGAGAGTGGGGTGAATAACTGAAAACGTAATTGAGCTCCGCTTTATATAATCATTACGTGTTTTTCCTGGGCTTTCAAATGGGAAACATACCTTTATCACCTAAATACTCGGTTTAAAGAAGTAATACTTGAAACTTTAATCTGGAGCTATTTTGATTCTTTTAATGCTATGCATTTAAGACTCAAGAGTTTTGAGGCTCTTTCAGTTATGTCAGCACAAAATTTGCTATGCAGTAGAGTTTCTTTGAACATTGTCTGTCCATCCTTTAGGATATGTAAGTGGGTACTTGCTACAGGTAACATCTTTAGCAGTGTTGGACAGACCTCTTTCAGTTCATTGAATGCTGTTGTTTTCTGTCTTGGGCCACTCATGGCTCTGCCTGGCCCATCTGTTTTTCTCGCCCCAGGTAGCGCAGCCGTAACCTCCACCTTGCCTCCTTGGTTTCTTGGAAAATACTGCATCAAAAATCAGGCTCTTGGCCTGTGCTGTGTAAACACCCTGTGAATTTCTTTTTGCCTATAGTGTCCAGCCATGGCATTTTTACTCTCATTTCTGAGAATCTTGACAGACTGATTCCTGTGTACCTGCTTTTGTACCTTCTTGCCCAATCCACTGCGACTTCTCTACCAGCAAACTTAGCTTTTGTTACTTGTTTGCCTACTTTGTCAAACTCTTTCTACCAGGCCACCTGTTGCACTTTTCCTATCTGAGCTCAACAGCTGCTCTTTTCTTCTCTTGCAGACATAGCCTGAAAAGGCACTGTGTTTTTTAGATAATAAATGATTACCATCTTTGACATATAGTTTTAAATGTACTTATTAAATGGAAAACTCAAATACCCTTTCCCATAAAATGTTCACTCAAAATGAGAGGCACGGAATACAGTCTTCATTTAGTCCCTCAGATTTTGCAAGCCAGTGGGATGGGAAGGGTGTGCACTTGTGCAGATACAGCACAAGCTCTTAGTCTTTTATGTGCCTGGTGGCAATTGTCATGGCAGTAAAGGTGAATGCGAAGGACTGGCATTAATCTAGCTCCTTAACCAGAATATAGAATTGCTGCTTCATGCTACAAACTTCCATGGGAGTTAGCAGTGCTATTGCCTGCAATATTTTTGAAAAAGGTATTCCATTGTTGTACTTCTCTGCCTGGAAATAGGATGTGCCTCGGTATGCAGAGGTGAAACACATCGTTGCCAGTTACACACTAACACCACAGACATCAGAAAAAAGAATGCAATGGAACAAATGTCAAGATGTTTCAAATCACATTTATGAAAGCACGATATTCTCATAGTAGCTGTTCTCTTCAGTAAATTTGAAGTTACTGAAATGATTGCTTGTAACCTTGTAAAAAAGCTCAATAAGCTCATCGGTTGTTAAATTTTGAGCCTCACAACAAGAAGAAAGCAAAAAGAATTCACTTCCCAACACAAAGAACGAAGCTGTGGGTTACACTTAGGCTGAAGTAAGACCAACTGTAACAACTGGCAAAACCAAATCAACAAATAATTATGTGCCTGTGTAAGTGTATCTGTTAGGGTTTTTCTACCTAGAGAGCTGCCCTGAAGAGTCTCCAGCTTAATTAGTGTGATCTCTTCAGTCTAAAAGTCTTTAACAAGGAATGACACATACTTTTTTATGACATACTACATTAAATTGTCAAGTGAATGGGTTTATTTTTTTATTTCCCTAATGGCCTATCATTTCCACATGAGGTAGATTCTGCAGGCAAACAGGTGTACTACTCAGGCCTGGCAACAAGTCTTTGGTTTTTGGGTTGGTTGGGTTTTTGTTTTGTTTCTTGATAATGAGGTTTAATAACCATGTTGAATAGGACTATCTGATCAAGATACCTGTAGAAATATCTATTTATCTAACTACATATATAGATAAATTTCAGTATAAGAAAACATTCATGTTTCTGAATGTTACCTACTAAAATTATGGACAAGTTTAGAGGAAATAGATGAGAGCGCATCACAAGCTCTGTCTTAAGTAAAAATGCATTTATTTTGACCCTCTCAGTTCTTCTGTGCTCACCTTGATATCAAGCTGCACTGACAGAATTTTTTTCCTTCAAAACTCAAAAAAAAAAAAAAAACCTCTCAGTTAAGCCAGTGGTACATTTAATGCAATGTAGTATGTTTCGCTGAAATGAGTGTAGACTAATAGGAACTGACTGTGTCAATCCCTTCATGAGAATGGCTAATTGCATATTATTGTTACTGTAGTAAATACTCATCATATGAACACTATTCTGTAGTTTGTCTTTAAAATGTGTTAAGAATTTACAGTTATATTGGCAACTGATGGAAGTGAAGAAGTTAATTGCCTCTGAAAATCTGGCCTGAAGAAGTTTATGGTTAGGAGTCAAAGTTGGAGAAGAGTTTGGCTTTGAAGGTTTGTTGGGAAGTGTTTGAAAGAGACCAGACTGGAACAAAAAAGAACATAGAGTGTAATCAGAGGGCAGCTGGATGACCTCATGTGCTTTAAAGAACTTGAGATTTTTTTGTAGCACTGTGTGGGTGGTTATGAAGGTTTGTGTACACTTCCCACTAAAGTTCATGGGCAAGAATAAATTTTGGCTCTCTGTCCCTTTTTTCTTTTTCTTAATTGGATAAAAAGAGAGATGATATACTTACCCTGAATAAGAATGCAGCAGGTTATGTATAATTCTGAAGGACAAGGATATTGTTAAAAATGTTTCAGATTATTGTATCTACTGTTGTACCTGAATACCCTTTTGATTTCTTTTGGTTTCTTTTCTTCAAGTTCTGTATCTTAAATTTGCAAAGCATAAAAATACCTGTTTGATAGGTATTGCTACTTTTGTGATCCTGACTGAAATGAAAGTAGCAATAGCATATTGAACATACTTATTTTGTTAAAGAAATCTCGGATACCTTTGTGGAATATGCTGGGCTTTGTGAGATGATGTTGAGAAACACTACAAGTGGAAGGAGCTAGGTGAAATATTTGTTCACTTACGTTCTCAGTAAAATCAATTCATACTATTCTGTAGTATAATTTTTCCTATATAGTTGCAGCATTTTGCTATATTTGGTCCTTCAGTAGAACCAACAAACCCCAAAACAACAAAAGCTGTCAGAGTTTGTCACTGAAAGTTTTTGGAATGCATTAGACTTTTAAAGGAGAGTGAAAAAGTCAACAGCACGCCCAGAAAATCGTGAGCTTAGGGGAGAAAGAGAAAATATAGAAAGTTCAGATGAGGATGGTAAATAGTGCCAAGTGTGCCCGTAACACTGGATGTGTGCTTCACTGGAAGGAAGGAATTTGATTTCTTTTTTTTTATCTAGAACACTACTTCTTTCCTTTTTTTCCCCTTTGAAATTATAAAGATAAGCTTTAAAATTACTGAACCATTCACTAAAATTAGGCCAATTTGTGAAAGTCTGGTGTATTTGCAATGATTGTGTTGGCTGAGGCTAGTGCAGTACAAGTCCAGGCAGTAACCTGTCGGCATGAATTAAATATTAATCCCCTGCTGCTGTGCTTGAGTTGCAGCCAGCAAAAAGTCCTCCAAAGTCTCCAGGTTAATCACCTAGTTAAAGTTTGTTTTGGCCTCCATCTCATTCCAACCCTAAGTAACCTATTATTTTAATATAGCACATTCCTAGAGAACTTGAAAGGGTTTGAAGTCTGTTCAGTTTTCTGATACAGTGAATTATACCAAAGTTGAACTTTGTGCCACAGAGTACAGCTTTGGGTGAAGGGAAAAGAATACAATGCATTGTCCATATTAGTTCTTTTTCGATAATAATCTAGTTTAACTGGTTTTGGAAACGCTTAATCTGCTACCTATGCAAGTTCTTCTACGTAGACCAATGAAAAGGCAGGCAGGAGGAGCTGGAAGTCATGACTTTGAATTTGTGTTATCCAAAGATGAATGATAAACAGCAAACTGAAATCCTGCTCGGGATTGCTCAACAGTAATACTTTTACCTTAATAAAACAAATATGCCATAAACAAACCATCCAGTAAGAAATGAAGCCAGCAATGCTATCTGTGGTGTATAAAACTGCTTTAAACCATGGAAGGCTTATCTGAAGCAGATACTGGCAAATACCTTTCAAGTGAAGATAAGCATTGTGTACTTTTATCTTTCCTACCCAGTAACTGATTTCTGTACAGGAAAAGCAAAGCTGGTGACAGTCACGTATTAAGTGGCAGTAGCAAGAAGTTAATTGATTGTCTAGCGCTTAAGTTCTTCTAGAGTATAAGAACTGTATTACTGCCTTGTGCAGCACGGTACTGAAGCAAGCACAGGGACAACTCTGTCTCAGGATTTCTTTGTTTCAGTGATTTTTAGATATATAGTTCTTAATTTTTCTTCACCGCCTTTTAAAATAAGGAAATAAAAATACATTCACCAGCGGAGTAGCTTGTTTTAATATTAGTTTAGTTTTACCTTGACATGCATGGTCCAACAGTGCCTTTTTCAAATAGAAGCAGTCTCTCAGAACCATACACTTAAATTCAATATTAATTTGGCACCATACATTTAAATATGGATTCGGATAACCCAGCAGTCTGTAACAACATCAAATAAGGATAAAAATGTTTAATTATTTGACTGCTTTGGAGAAGAGGATTTGTCTTCAACTTATGAAGCATCTTCTGTTTTCTCTCTTTAGCCGTTTTGAATTCTTGGTGAAATATTTGCTCAGTTTTCTTTAACTGACATATTGATTTTTGGATGTTACATGTTGATGCATGGGCTTTGTGTTTGGCTCTTGATTTCTACTTTAATCTTCACTTAAAAAGAATTAATTTAAGTGTTTTGATTTGTTGATCATGGAGATGTTGGAAAGCTAATAGGAGTTAACAAGAGTGTTAATAACTCAAAGTTAAGTTAGCATTGTTTTACCAGCAGAGTATAACTGCTTCTCAGTGGTATATTAATAATCCCTAGCACAAGTACTAATTGGCAAGCCTGTAGTGGAATGACTATAGCTTAGAAATAATACTTACATGGGAGCAATTTATATACTGCAGATCTGGTTGAAGTTTTTCATTATGTCAGTTTCGAGTTCTGATTTTGGCCTGATTAGCTGCAGTTTTTACACTGGGAAGAAGGAATATAAAATAGTGTTTATTTTTAACTAAGTTATTTTGAAGGTGCTGTAAATGACAATGTTTTCTATCTTTACAGTTAAACGAAACCATTTCCAGAAGTATGTCTTTGTTGATGCTATTGCAGTACTAAGAGAGCTGGGACCACCCAACCTGGTACTTTTCTTGCAATCTTAAGAATTTTAGTCCAACTTCTGCAATATCATTGTAAGCAATGCAATTAAAAAAGGAGAAGAGAAAGGAAAAGAAAGTTCCTTTAAGTTTGATGTTGCAGCAACAAGTTATGTAAGACCAGTTTGAAACCATGTCTTTCAAACCTTTTAAGGAAGTATCTTCTGTATGGCTGTGAAACATAAAAGATACCAACTTTTCCTGCCTTGCCCCCACCTCTGTCTTGCAGTTGCAAAGTTTTATTGCTGTTTGCTGTATTGATTTTACATGCTGTCTCTTGTAAGTATAAAAAAAACCCCACTCCTGGAGACTGCTTGCAAAACAAAGTTTGCATACTTAACAGATTGACTCAGAAGGAGCTTGGTTGATAGCCTGCCTTTAAGAAGAGGTTTGTTTTATGATTAAGGGTGTGCTTGTTTGCTATGTTTGAAATTAATGCCCACTAAGTGTTGAAGCAGTGACTTTTCTACAGTTGAGTTATGTGAAAAGCTTTGCTGTTTCTTCCTGCTCAGATCATCACGGCTGTTTAGCCATAAAGAGCTATGATAGAAAGACTGGGAGGGGGAGTGTGATGGTGGTGGTGTTTGTTTGAAACCTTGTGGCAAAATTGTACCTCCCTCCTTATTGCTGTAATTAGAGTGGAGCAATTCCTGTGCTGCTTGGGCTGTTGGAAGGTCCCCACTCAGAATTCCCAGGCAGCAGGCAGTCGATGCAGGTCTACCCCTCTGAACGCTGCCTTGCTCCTATGTAAGATGGCCAGTCTTTCTGTCTGCTCCCCAGCTGGCGTTTGTGTTCTGTGCCACCTGGGCCTGGATGCTCAGTCGTTTCTGCTTTCTGTCTTCAGAAACTGTTTGCTTGAGTTATGTGCTGTTGGGTAAGAAGGCTGAATTTTGTCCTAAAAGAGGGTATTTCCAGTTAGATTGCGTGCAGTTATGTGACCAGATGACATGTTCCGCAATCAGCTGGGTAATAACGATGGGCAAAAAAGGGTGGCAGAGGTGGGTGGGCGTCTCTGAAGGTTGGTGCAGCTCAGCTCAGATGGGTAACAGTTTTTCAGAAGCTTCATGGGTGGCAGGAGAACATGGAGGCTTTAGCAGTAGGGGTCATCCAAGATGTGTCAATGGGAGTATTCCACCCCAGCTCATTGCACTAACTATTATCTTCACTGGTATTGCAGAAGTAGTGACTGATACTGGTGCACCAGTGCAGATGATACAGTCATTAAGTGTCCTTGGAATGAGCGTACTGTAGACCCTGGTGCAATCTTCTGTGAATTGACATGAGATGCACGGACATATTTTCTGGTTTATAACATTGAATTATATTTGCACTTTTTTTTCTACTGTAGATGGGTCTTGAGCAGATCTGTGTCAGCTGAGGGATTTCTGGAAGATTGTCCCACTGACACTTGTAAAATAAATCAAACAAGCCTGAGTGAACTTTTGAAACAAATAGGATTTAAGATAGGTAAGGATGAAAATGGAAGTACTTCAGTAACAAAACCAGTACTATTAAAATAGCATAATATGAAAAAACAGAACTTGTGTGTGAAACTAAGTCATAACTCCTGACAACTGGTCTTCCAAATTACTTAAATTGAATTCTTTGGCTGTGGAAATGCACATCATGTTTAGGTGCCTCATAGGTGTGTATGCCGTAACGGAGAGAGTTACAGCACAGTGACTTCTGATACCGTGCTTTCTAATTTGGATTCAGTATTTGAACTAGAATATTATTGGGTGAATTCTTCGACTAGTATAAATTGTGACTCAGTGGAATGTTGTAGTTCCATGGAATGGTTTCTGGCTTGATTTGTGATCCTTCATCATCTGCCACTTCAGGAATCTAGTCTGCACCTAACACTCTCAGGAATCCTTGCTTGACTGATAACCAGTGTGAACATCTCTAGGCAACTCTTGTCTCTTGAAATTTCTTTTTGCTGGCAAAATGACGAAAGGAAGCCACTTAAATAATGAAACTGTTAATGGAGTACTTTAAATTATTCTGAAAAACTCTGTTACTAAGTTCAGAGCCATAGAATTATTTTAAATTCAAAATGAAGCTTGGGATGAGAGTTTTTGATAAACTGTGTGTGTATGTGGTGGAGATGATGAGCAAAGTCTTATAAAATGCAAGTAATAATGACAATTAACAGTTCCTAGCTGACTCTGAGTAGTGGTTTACCCTAACAAGATCTGTCTCTCATTGTATGAATTAACTGTGCTATAGAGAAATTTTAGAATCTTGCAATTTTTACTGATAATTTGCTATAATATGTTTTTTTTTTTCCCCCCCAAGTATTTACTAAGGCGTAAATTGTTTTGGTCAAAGGCAGAAAACTGTTTAAGATCCAAACTTAACATTTTCTTTGCATTCTGTATTTTCTTATTTTACAAGTGATCTTAACATTTTTGCTTAACAAATTGTTTCTAATTACATCTGGAAAGCGATCAAATCTTCTGTAATGTCTTCTACTAGAAAAATCGGCTATAAATGCTGATTTTTAGAAACAATCTGCTAAATATACTGTACTGTAATATATTTGCAAATC
>NW_009613086.1:0-31924 GCF_000690535.1 Cariama cristata | reverse complement strand
CCCCCCCCCCCCAACTTAATGTTTGTTAACCATAGTAACATGCCTGGAGTATGTTTACTGCTTATGGATGGAAGAGATGTATTGACATGTTTGTTATTTGTGGCAAACAGTCTTATTTTGGCCATCATAGGCGCTGGTAGGGTGCGTGAGGGGACACGTGTCAGGGATTGGCCCCACCTGGATTTCTTGGGTACATCTACCCATTTAGTCAGAAGGCTGAAAGAGACGTCCCTGTGATAATTGGCTGTACGGGCTGCGAGCCTCCTGTGCTCCAGGGGGACAGACATGGAAGCCCCAAGGAAAGTGGTGGGCGGTGGAGGCTCTTGTTTTGCATGGAAGGATGCAATTACCGATAGTTGAGTTTTGGGGGTTTTGTTCTTTTGAGGATATCAAGAATTACTGCTTTTATGTAATCTGGTAAGAGGTATAAAACCATTTGCCTACTCTGGTTCATGCCTTGGAGGATGGATTAGCACCTTTTGCTTTCAGAATTTATAAATTGCCTACTACACAGGATTTTGAAAAGTGAAGGCTGAATTACACCACACAGAAACAAAGCTTTGGTTTTGTACACAGTGTTGTTCAGTTCCTCAGTGTGTTTACCTTTCTTAAGCAAAAGCTGTTATTGTGTACAAAAACAATAACTTGGCATGTGGACACCTGACATGTTGGCCTTTATTGAGCTTTCTGGTTTAGTTGGTTAACTTTGCAGGATCTTCAAGTGGAAGAGCTTCCAGAAACCTTTGTGGGGGTTGAGGACTTTTACAGGATTGCTTTTTGCTGAGAAATATGTGAATTATGAGTGCTTAAGAAAATGAGTAAAATCTATCCTTGCCTCATTCAATGGAAAAACAGCTCTCATCATGTATCTTGATGTGGCTGGAGGAAGGGGAAAAGCTATACAAACTCCTTTAGTGCAAAGTAAATAATTTCTATGATGCTTCATGTAAATTTAGGGAGAGAGCATTTTTGGTTGTCAGTGCACAGTTGAATGGTATTGTTACTTACTGAAGCTCTTCTGTCGTATGTCAAAATGAAGGCTGTGCATGGTGTCAAATAAACCATTAAACCATGAATTACTTGTTTGGAAAAGATAGTGTCACCACAGCAAAAATTGCCACACTGGGCCTCCCTTCCTCAAATCTGTTACGATCCTGTACTGTCCAGCGGTGAGCAGCTGAATAGCAATATATTTTTGGCCTTTTTTCTGTGTTTTGGTTTTTTCTTTCCCCTTGTGGAAACTAAATAACCTTTCCAAGTTGAACACTCAAAAAAAAAATCAACCCTGCTTGTTTGTTCAAAACTGTGCACTGACACTAAATTCCCAGCATTATCTGTATAAATTATGTATGTGAAAAGTGGACATTAATTGCAAGACTGTGATCCACAAAGGTATGTAACACCTGTGCCCCACAGACTGCAGTGGGAGGCAGGCACCTACATACTCTGCCAGATGTGGGCTGATGTATACAGAACACGTCACAGCCTCTGGAGCAAACTGTATTCCCTGCAATGTGACTGTATTCTTAAGCTTTTAGTCTTAAGATAGTACTTCTGACTGCTGAGGTGTTTGTGTGGCAAGCTCTCTGAGGTTGAACGCATCCTTACTCGATCAGCTCAGCTTGGAAGTATGGAAGAATTTCCGTGATGCAGCCTTATGGAGTAGATGTCCGTGTTACTGAAGGAGGGCTGATGGTGTGTGCTGGCAGTACAGTTAGTGACCCTCATTGCTTTCTTAACCCACTCAGGTTGTTTTCTCACCTGTTGCTTGCCATTGTAGTTTGGCCCACAAACAACAAAGTAAGTTGCTTGTGAGATCAGGGAACGGAAACTTGGTGAGACGTGCTGCTTGTCATAGTGTGCTGTTTCCACATCCAGGCTGTAGTGTGGCCTTAATGACCCATCTGCTGCCTGTCCCCATCACTTGCCCAGCCATCAGCTAAAGGACAGCTCGAAAAGGGGGCTTTACAGGAAGATCCCAGTACGGTGAAAACATGTAGTACAGGAAAGATTCTAAATAATCCCAGAGAATGTTTTGACTTACAAATAAACACGCTGTTTTCATGTTTGGTTTGAAACATGCTTTTCCAAAAAGTGTATAATCCTGATGAAATCAAAGTGGTGGCTAATAGGTTATAACCCAAGGTTAATACAACCTAATAAATATGTTATTTGCAGTTTTGTTAGGTTCTCTTCTCTGTTTCTATGTTCATCTTTTCTTGCGTCCTGAATTGTTTCACTGGACGTAAGAGCATGCTATAATTTGACTGGATTGTGTTTCCCAGATGAGTGAGCCATTATTATAAAGAAATCCTCTTGTAGATAAACTAATGAGTAGCCTGTGGCAATGTCCACACAGGGTACATGCCCGGCTAGGTACAGCAGGATAGCTTGAAGATAATCATTTAACAGGTAATTGTTTTCCAAGTGCTGTAGGTTCAATATATAAAATGAATTGGGATGCAAAGGCTTTTGTATTTCTGTGGTTAAAAGATCAGTAGTATTTTCAGATGCTGTATGGTTTTTATATTATTTCCTTACATGTAAGGTAAGAATTTCTTTTGTTGTATAAATGAGAAAATTCAATGAATGCCAGTTTTTTTTATGATGCAGTTTTGACTTGGGAGGAAAAAAAAAAATAAAGCCATTAAGATCAGCTTTTTCTGAAATGAAGCAGACTTCTGCCTGAGATGGCTGCTGTTTGAATACCTTTCAAAATGGAGTTACGTGGTGCTGTACGTGGTGATTAGACAACTAGAAAATTAGCCACAACAGAATCACTCAGTTTCCTTGCTGGGGTAACACAGCAGAGTTTTGTTGATGTATCAAGCATGTGAAAACAAATAGACAGCCTAACCTACTCTTTTATAAAACCATCCCATATTTTTGCCAGCCTCCCAACTTCATTATGCAACTTGGGTAATAGATTGTAACTTGAATACATATTAGCTTTGTGTGCTTATTGACTTAATCATTTTGTAATGCTGCTGATGCAAGGTAGAGTAAAGAAGTAAGAAGTAAATGGCTCTGTTGAGCTGAAAAAGGGATTCAGAACTTGAGTAGAAGGGACCACAACACTTTTATACCAGCCAAATATACTGTGGAAAAGTGAAATTTAGATTAACACAATATAATTAAGACTTAAAAGGGAAGAATGGAACCCATCTAAGGAAACAGCAAAGCTCTGAAAACGTGCAAGATTCATTGCTTTAGATACTGATGTTCCAGAAAGCGCTCTGGGATGTCAAGAGATTTAGGACTAAGTTTGAAGAAGCGGGATGACACCCGTGACCATTTTTGGCTTTTGCTTAGCAGCCAGGGTAGTGCTTGTAAATACGGGCATACTTAAATTTATTCAAGAAAAGTTCATCGTCATCAGCTCACAACAGTAGACCTCACTCTATCTTTTCCTTTAGGCTAAGGAAGAAATAGGGGAATTTGGAGCAGATACAATGCATGACAGATTTGGCCATGAATACTAGAGAATAACTTTTGAAAAATCAGATATTGTACAAAGAAAATAAGTACCAATGTCAGATTTAAGACTTTACTTTCTGTAAGCTATGCAAATGAGATAGGTTTTGGCTTTTTTTTTTCCCTGATTTTTTTTTTTTTTTTAAAAGATAGAGGCAGGATCAGTCTTGGGACCATTCAGCCCCTGGAAACTGTATACTCTATATTAAACTCTGTACTTTTAAAGCTATCTTCTAAAATATATATTGATTCAACAATTTAGAAAAACACAGCTACTTCCGGAATGTCTGAGATAGAGCACCAAAAAAAAAGTTATCTTTTGCACAAAGATCTGCAGCACTGAGCAAGAATCCCCTGATCCGTTGTACCAGAAACGGTCACCTCAAGGCAGACTGAAGGTGGGGGGAAAAGGAGATATGTATGTATTTCTGACTGCAGAGATTAACGAGCCAGAGAGGAGCATGTCGCTCCTGCTGCAGTGCCGCAGGCTGGAAGGGAGTGCTGCGGGGCTCTCGCACACCTTCGGCGGTTTGGGAGTGGCGTGGAGGTGGGGATTGATCGCTTTTGCAGAAAAAAAGAAAACAATTCTCAAGGTGAAGAAGTAAAGTGCTCTTTATGTCCCTCCTTTTCCTTCTCTTTGCTGTCTTTCTGATGAGGGTGTTTTTCTTTACCTGCTGTGGTCTTGCTTTACTGTTAGCATTGGGATTTTGCAGCTTTTGGAGTTGGAATGAAGTTAGTACATTAGTGACCATAAACAGCCTACAACAGCTATTCCTTATTGCCATTACATTCTTGCTCACTTTACCTTCTTCAGGCTTTAAGAAACCTGTCTTTTCACTGTTACTGGAGAATATATGAGGTGTATGTTTTCCCCGGCCGTTTGGAATGCTTGCTCGCCATAGGCTGTATCATATGGGAAAACCATCATGTTGGGAACTGTATAGAACTTAGTCATAACCTTTGTTGCTACCATTTCTGGAAGATGACTCTTCAGGTGAAATACTTAAATCATCCACTTCTCAGAGGAGATATTTCTGGAGCGCGGGTTGGGAGAGTGGGTGGGTAGTGTCCAGAATTGCACTAGTAGGGGAAGATTTTCCTGCCAGCCAGCCAGAGCCTCTCCCCATCTTTGTCAGAGTAATGCCTAGGAGAGGTTTGTAGTGAAACTTTAAGAATGACTGGACAATCCAGCCAAGGAGTTCTTCAACTAATCTAATTTATAAGAGTAGATCCTCACAATTTGGCATTTATTAGGAGAGCCTGCTGGGATACAGTGGGAGGCACAGTCTGAAATGTGAGATGTGTGTTAGGAGAAAACAGAGGCTAAACAGTTCTAGCTAATGAAATATCAAGGCTTCTCCTGTTCCTGGCCTGGCAAAACATTCTAGAGGTTTCTTTCTTAAGTAAGACAATGAAATTTGCCTACAAACACTTAAATTTCAGGGACAGAGCTTATCTCGTATGTCTCTCTTGGGGCAGAAGAATGTCCCAAGACACGAGATTAGCATTTTTGATCAGGCTTATTTATATAAACATGGAGTGGAAATTCTTTTACAACATCTGTTCTTTAAAGCTATGGCTTTCCAACCATTTCAGAGTCCTTTTTCAGATAAGTTAACCTACCAGGGCTTAAAAAGAGTTTGCTGACCAAGATATTGGGCATCCAAAGAGTATTTAGGGCCAGGAAGAGCAAATGGGCAAGAAGCAGAAGCAGGCTGGTTTAGTGTCAGTCCAGCCACACCAGTAGTAAGTGGCACAGATATGAAAGACAGAAAAACAGACACCCCTCACACCCAACCAAGCACCCTGTTTCTTCCTAGATTGCTTGAAAGGTCTTGGTGAAGAATGTGGGACAGCAGGCAGCTCCACAGGGCAATCAGGGATTTGACCTTGTGCATTCACAAATCACAGGTTGCTGTCATGTGGCTTTGTTTGACAGCTGTCCTGTCACATTTCCAAACCCTAAATCCAGACATCTAGAATTGCTATTGTACCTCTCTGCCCTCCAGCATAAATAGCTTCTGCCATTCCCTTTTCCTCATTGTTCTCATAAGGGCCGCTGCTTGTTCAAATTTTTCATGTCCTCACTGTCCCTTCCATGTTTTTGAGTTAACTTTTGTCCTTCAATTTCTAGTTGTAAGGGATTGAAAATCTTGGGTCAGCTTTCAAAACTCAGTTGTTTTTAGAAAGTGATGGTGTTGGGCTAATTTTATCTGCTTTCTGTGCTTTCTCTGAAGCACGAGGCTTATGTGTGCAGGATTCTTTTTATGTACTAATGAGTTGTAATTAAATAAGTAACTTACCTTGAAAAAGATTTAGAAAACAAACCAATAGCTATGGTGATCTCAGAGATCATCTGAAAACATCAAATGATTTATAAATCATTCTTAAACCCGACTTGAACAAAATCAGTTCCTCCTGAGGATAATGAGGGGAAGACACTCAGCTGTTGCTTCCACAGCCTATGCTTTTCTTAAATGGTAAGGTACTTCCAGCTGCCTCTCCTGCACTCGCTTTCTTACGTGATCCCTTCCCTTTCATTCTTGCCTTGGATTATCTCAGGCCCTTGATCCTCATTTTCCACACTTTTTTTGAATAAAGCAAAAATGTAAGGTGCTTTTTGTTCATTCCTTTCTCTTTCTGGAAAACAAATAGGAATTGGGGGATACCTTGCCATCTCTCTTTCTGTCAGTAAGCTGTAGGAGTGTTTTCCTGCTTCTTGTGGGCTGCTGGTCCGAGCTCTGAGCTGGATGCAATAGCCATTCATTCTGTTGCTTTTATTCATGCTGGCATGTGAAAGCTGTCTTCTTGGAGTTAGGTGCTCATGGGTCATGGGAAGGAAAACCAGATCCTTGTCAGGTGAGAGATTCTGCTAGTGTTCTCCCAATTTATGTTGCGAAAGGCGTGACTTTAAGAAGTAAATGTGCAAAACCCTGGATGAGTCTATGTTAAGGGGATAGCTAATACTGGGTAGAAAGTGCTGTCTCAGATAGCAGGTTGTTTCTCTGCTGACACTTGGGCTGCCGGATGTTTCCACTTTACCAATGCTACCTGTAAATGGCTTATATTCCAAACAGAACCAGTCAGATAAACCAAATGGAGATGAAATGAAAGATTAGTATTTTGTTTAAAGCACAAAAGTCAGTCTATGAAAACAACATGGAAACGGGGTCTCTTTTCTTTGTTTACCCTACTGCAAATATGTTTGCGTAGGAGCAATAAGAGTTAATTGTCAAACTTTACAATGTAGTTGGAGATTTTTCTCATAAAATGTATAACAGACTCTGCCCAGATGGCAAATGCTGATATGTAAATCTAAAACATGAAAATTTCCATTGGGGGCCAGATGGTGGCTTAATGTGAATTGTTTAACATTTATGTTTGTCTTATTAAAAGTGCCTTTATATGTTCAAACTAAGCTATCAATGTGGTTGGAAGAGCATATCACTAAATGAACAAAAAAATCAAACCATGAGCACAAGGCACGTCCTGCTTACACGGATCATGGGAAAGCAAAGCATGTCCTCTGTTGAGAGAAGTTCTTTCTCTGTTTACAAAATTGTGAAGAAAATACTATAAACAAGATCATATCACTGTTTGTCTGCTTGGGGAGAATATTAAAACCATATTACTTTACCAGAAGTTAGAGGTGTTGGGCAGTGGTCATACAGACATTAAATGCCGTAATGTATTTCCCCTCGAAATGAGTGTTCAGTGAGTGGGAGAGAGCTGAGCTCTGAAGGAGGGAGAAGGATCGCAGCTGGGGTCCCTCCTGGGCACAGGTCCTTCCTCCTGCGAGGGCGGCCGGGCTCTTCCTGCGCTGCTCTTGGCTCTGCCAAAACCATCGCTTCCTCTGATGCAATTCAAGAAATTGCACAACGGAGGAAAGAACAAACGGGTGCTTGTGGACTCCGTCACATGAGGGATTGCTGGCGCCTTTACAGTAAATACGTCTGATATTAAGGGAAGTGGTTAGCGTGGCTCTGAAGGGCAGCAGCCAGCCCTGGGTCAGATGAGTCTTTCACAGGACTCTCGGTGCATGTGCTCCAGTTCAGATGTGAATCTGTGCTTGTTCCTCCCTCCAAATGAATCTTTGAGACCAGCACATCATGTTGAAGCATCTAAAAATCAGAGGGTAGCTGTTGCGCAGGCAAGAAGTAGAATGTCTTTTAATAGCTTTAGTTAACTCCGTATTTGATACCTGGAGTGTTTATTTTTGTGATGCTTTCACAGTGGAAGGGGAAAAGTGCTCAGAGAAAGCTAAAATAGAGTGCCTGCCTATGTCTGTGGATACCTCTGCCAATGTGTGTGATAGTGTTCAACAAGGCAGAGAAATAATTTAAAGAGGAAGGCTGTGGGGAGGCTGAAGGAACAAAATTGCCAAAGATTTGCTTTAGACTGCAATTTTAAATTATTTTTTAGTTCTTTGCCTTCACCGTGTGCTGGGGATTGTGACTCAGTCCTTAGTGAATCACTGGTCAGTGTTGACTCCATTAACTTTGACCTGAGGCATTTATTTTTTTCTTAAAAGGACAGTATTACTAAAAGCATTGGCTGAAGTTATAAGTATTAAATGGCAGGTTAATATTAAAATCAGTGTGCTCTTTGATTATATGACACATTAGCATATTGAACAGAAGAACACTTCCTCCACGCAACACATTCATGTGAACAGTAATTACTTGAATTGTCATTCAAAGTTAAGGCTAATATTGCTGTATTTACATAGAACTTTTCAAATTGAAAATAGGGGGGCTCTTTTCCAATTATATGGTCATAACTGGGGGGGGGGGGTGACGACACAACACACCAAAAAAACACCAAACCCACTCTTCTAGTTTTAAGTGCCACAAACACAACTACTAAACAAAATTTTAAAAAAGCATCTCTCTCCAGGGTAGAGTACAACACTGTTCAGCAAAGCTCAGCCCTTTGCCAGAGAGAAGATATTGAGTTAAATATGGTCCCTTGAAAAATGGTGATGGGAGCCAATCAATGCTGTCATATTTCTCAAACAACAGCCCAAGATCCTGAAAATCCTGAAAACCATGCAAACATATTCATTCAAAAAATAATCCTGCTTGCTGAATGGATTGCTGCGCACCCACACGGGTGGGGGGTTGTACGGCCACAGCATTTCTTTTGGCCAGCTGGTCTCTTTGGAGGGCTCTCTTCCCGCAAACCAGGCAGCACCCAAAGCTGCTACTTTTGATAACGAATATAGCCAGGAGTACGGCTGAAAGATTTAATAGCTGTGCCTTAAGTTTTTGCACTAAGGCTGCATGGTTTTTCTTCTTAAGGAAAACATGTTATGCTTTCTGTACCTCTCTTTTGATCATGTTTGGGTTTTGTGATTTAAACTGAAACTGAGCACCTGTTCTGCTATTTTTGTGCTGTAGTCTGTTGCAACTCAGGGAGGAGAAGCGCTCTGTTAATTCACAGCCTTGTGCGTTATACGTGCCTCCCCCCCCTAAAAAAAAAAACAAAACCCACAACACCCTTTTGAGTCACATTTTTAATGGTGCCTTGTAAATGAATAATTCAGAAGTGAGCCCTAAAATCCAGATCCTGCAGTTTTATCCAGAACATATTGCAAATGCTCTGAGACTAGGAAACAGTTTTGAATCTGCTGCAGAAGGAGACAGTGAGCAGCTGGTAAACTACTGGCCCTTAATGAAGCTATACCATATTGCAATATCTCCATTTACTGCAGAACTTAATTAGTTCATTTTACCCTGCCAATCTGGAGAGACCAAACATTGTCTTGAGCTGCCACTGTAATTATTTCAGCTTCTTCATTGCTGGCCATTAAAGCTGAGTTTGGTCTCTCCCAGCAAGGTGTATTAAATATGTCTCAGATTTGGGAATGCCTGCATTGTGTTACACACATATTTTGTGTAACTGCCAAATTTTAGAGAAAACTGTATTTTTTAGTAACTGGTAGAAGTAGTTCATGGCATGTGTAAATATGACTACTAAGGTACAGAATTTTTAACAAAAAAATTAGAATACCGAATTGGTTTGTTCAAACGTGGACTTGCCCTAAAGCTTTTTGCCACAACTGTTGTACAGAAGTGGTCATTTTGAATGGCAACGTGACTTGGCCTTCAGGTTACTTTGCTGCTGTATTTGAAAATAGTCTTTAGAGATAACGGAATATTTTAATTTGATATGATGGCAAAACTGTTAACTGAATCAGTAAAGTTCTGTTTAAATGAAATGTAGTGTTTGGTGTGTTATTTGTAGTGTGCTAGCCTGATGAGAATGCCCGACACTGCACGTTATTTTTGTGTGCTGCCACTAAAGGGTAATTTTAAGACTAACAAAACATGCCATAAAATCAAAACTCCCAGGCACCAGCTAGAAATAGTTGGCATTTGCCCATCTGACAAATGTGGCTACCAAATCTTAAAATTCTGTATCAGCTGACATCCAAATCCATGATTTTTGAGTGTTAGGTTTTTGTCATAAAAGAAAATAGTCTAAACTTCAGCCGATAAAGATACTGACTATTTGAACAGTAACAAAACAAAATAATCCACTCGCTCCCTTCCCCCTCAAAAAAAAAACCTTATGCAATAAATTAAAAGAAATTGTAGCCAAATCAATTAATATTAACTGGTCGGTTTTCCCTAAATAGCAGAGTTTAATTTGTCATCTGAAAAACTACAGGCACAAGGGGTAGCTGATTTCTGAGAAATTTAGGTCCTTGTTAGCTGTCTGATAATGATTGACTCTGTGATGGGCCGGAGGCCAGCCAATTAACAATATTTGAGACCTGTTGACCCCTAGTTTATACTCAGCTGCTCCAAACCAACTGCACTTAAACATCAACTCAGACTAAGCTTTAAATTACAATTTTTAAGTAATAGTCTTAATAATCATGTTTAGTGCCGCAGTGCTCTTATGTCACTTGGTGACTTTGAAAAGAGGTTATCCTCTGACTCTGAAGCCCTGTTCTGCTGATCTTTAAGATGAATATTGAATCCTAGGATGGAATATAAATATTTTAAAATACATTTTGCAGTATGGCTATTATAGTTACTTCAGAGAGCCTCCATCATGTTTTTAGTCAGCTTTTACAGTTTTATAAGATCATCTGAAAAAAAAATTATATGGGCGAACTTTTCAATTTCTGTTCTTTTCTCCTAAAAAATATTTTCTTAATGTGACATAATTCATTCTATAGCTTCATGTTTTCTTTGAGCTAACTTAGGAAAGAAGAATATATTTATCCTCTGGCTAGTTCATATATTACCTTGACAATTATAACAAACTGCTTAGTTTCTATGAGCCTGTGTGCGGGCCACAGCAACCAAAACCATAAGTTCACACACTTTAGAAAGGTCATATAGAGCCATGTTTTATTTGGATAATTTTGTAGGATTAAGAGAGTAAGCCTCAGCTACGTGAGTCTATCTGTTTAATACAGAAATCAAAAGCTTTGCTGCTGTTTTAAACCAGTTTTGCTGGGTAGGATGCCTGCTTAAAAAAAGCATTTCTATTACAGGACATGAACTTGATTGACATCCTTTGGAGGCAAGATATAGACCTTGGGGCAAGGCGTGAAGTTTTTGATTTTAGTCAACGACAAAAGGAGTATGAACTCGAGAAACAGAAGAAACTTGAAAAGGAAAGACAAGAGCAGCTCCAGAAAGAGCAGGAGAAAGCCTTGCTGGCTCAGCTGGAGTTAGACGAAGAGACAGGTGAATTTGTTCCTGTTCAGCCAGCTCAGCACATCCAGTCAGAAAATACTGAGCCACCGATTGTTTTTTCACAGGTAAACTCTAATATGTGTTTGTGAGTGTGTTCAAACCTTTTTCTATTCACAGGAGGACATAATGTCAGTGGTTACCTCAAATGAATTTGCATTCATTGCTGTAATGGAAGATTCTTCAGTTGTTCAGAGATGCAGTAACATTTTTTCATAACTTTCCTATTTAGACCACACAGACTTCAAAACCAGAAGCAGAGGCCTTGTCCTTTGATGACTGCATGCAGCTCTTGGCAGAAGCATTCCCATTTATAGATGACAATGAGGTAAAAATGCACAATACAACGGTTTCACGGGTGGTCTTCTAGGGGGTCAGTCTCATGTCTTCTCTTGCTAAGATTTGTCTTCAGCATAATATTAATTTGTGATAGACTCGAGTTTTGTCCTCAGGCTGACTCCAAGTGGAATAAAGCAGTGTAGTAGGCTTGAACTAGGGCTGTGTCCGGAGGGAGCGGAGTGGTACTCTTGTGTTCCTTACGCTGACTGAATCCTGCAGCCAGCATGCAGTGTGTAACGCCAGCTGATGGCAACCATCACAGTTACTGCAGATAATGAGGGTGGACTTCGTCAAGTTGTTACAGTGAGCTTAGTGCAGCTCTCTGGAGTTAGCGCATTTGAGTTGCTTTATTTCCATGTGCTGACCCAGACTATTTGATGTATAAGGATAAGCCCTTCACTAGCCAGTTTCTAGATTTATTTTTTTTTTCCCCTTATTTCTTTCCTTAATAGGAAAGTGCCTTTCATGGGAATATTTTTATTGTTTACAAAAAATGCTTTTGTTAAGAAATACCTGTCTGTCTGTTTTGCAGAAATGGTAGAACACCAAAACCGATATTTTTGCGTTGGAAAATTCAAAGTTGTTTTTTCGAGTGGGGTTTTTTGTTATTGTTGTTTTTTGTTTGGGTTGTTTTATTTTTTTTTTATTTTTTTTAAACACCCCAGGCTTCTTCACCTGCATTTCAGTCACTGGTTCTTGCTCAGATCAATAGCAACCCAGTCTTCATTTCCTCTGATCAAACTCAGCCACCTGAATCACCTGTTCTAGATCCACTTACTGATGCAGAGAATATGCAGAACATAGAGCAAGTTTGGGAAGAATTATTGTCCCTTCCAGAGTTACAGGTAAAGGTTTAGTATGATAAGCACCTGAAAAAAATAGCATGGTATTTTAGAAGAGTATGGTATTTCGGAGAATGCAGTACAACAGCATTTAACAGATGGTGATTATGACTCATGTTGGATTCTACACCTGTAGAATGTATATAACTCAATATAAGCTTTAATTTAAAAAAAAAAATATATTGAAAAACACATGAGAGGAAGGAAAGTAGTTGTTTATCAGAAGGCCTTAATAAAACACAATCTGTCTTCCCAGTTGGAACTTCCCCATGTTTAGCAAATCATTGTTTGCCTCTGTATCCAAGTTGTGACAGCATGATCATGGTTAAAATTTCAGCTGCTTAAAAATGGACACTTCTGAATTATGGATCTACAGCAGGCATTGTTTCCTTTGTTTCCACAAGCATTATTGTAAATGTTTGGGGTTTCTTTTGCAGTGTCTGATTGTGTGAATCATTTATGGTTACTTTTGCATTCAACTTTTATTTAAGGAAAAGGTTTTGTAAAGATCATAATAGAACATATATTTAGATACATAGAAGAGTCAGGTATAGTTACATAACTACTGTTTATATATGTTCAGTGAGAACCAATTATGTAATGTACATACACTGAGTACTTCAAAGGAACAAAAAAATCACTTTGCTATATTCCTAAATTGTGCATTACAGGGGGCATCTAGGGGTTTTTTTCCTCCTATCTCTATGTTTCTATTTATATTTTCCTTAGCTTTGGCTATAAAATTGAGTAAATTTATTTTCAAATGCATCACTGCAGAATGTCATCACGCTTCAGCATAAGGCTGCTCTACTTTATGCTGTTAATGCAAGAGATGAATGCTCAGTGGAATGCCTGTAGATCTGAATCATACTAAAAAAAAAGTTTGCAGGAACTGCATTTTTCCTGCCACTCTACATTTTCCCTTCGTCTCTTTATATTTTTTCAAAATTTTCCTGGTTTCCTAATCTTAACTGCTGTGGTAGGCTTAAAAGCCCCACATAAGTAACAAGGGCAATTGGCTGTGAAGAGGCAACAATGATGCTGAAAATACATTAAGAAACCAAACGAAAACTATCTGTTGCAGTAATTCTGAATAATAATTGAATAACCTTCTGAAAGAAGTGAGATAATTAAATTGAGGGCATTGCTTTTTACAAATTATGTTTGAAGAAAAGAAAAAACCAAAACAACACAACAGAACCCAAAAAACCTCTCACATTCAAGGCCTTAGCTTAAGCCTTGAATGATTTCTGGTTAAATAATCAGTGTGTGGTCCCTTCTTAAGAGAAACAGAATCATTTTGGTAATTGCCTAATTCTTTGGGGACAGCAGGCACACTTATTTCAGCTTCAGTTAAGAAACTGCCACCCCGTTGGAACGAACATTGATCTTGCAGCCAAGGAAAGCCCATCAATGTAATAGTCTTCAACATTCACACTGATGTTAGCCAGCTTAACTAAAAGTATGTGGGGTGAGTTAATGTTTGCAAGGCTTCGTGCTAGTACTGTTTTTACTTCACCGAGAATTACATCTGCACTGCACAGCTGCTTCATTCAGTAAATTCTAAAAGAATCGTGTTTTTTGAGGTAAAGAAATCTGTCACATAACACAAAATTAAGAGTGCTAAAAGTAATTGTTCGCTAGTAATGCTTGTTAAGTCTCATTCAGTAATTTTACATTTACTGTACTTCTGCCATTCCTAGCCATGGTGCTTGTGAGAAGTTCAAACCTGGCAGCTCCAGGATCCCCACTAGCAATTTACCAGAACAGGAGGGCTCCATGCAGTGTCTGTATAGCATTGGAATGGGGCTCTTCAGCATCTTGCTATGAGTTTGAGAGGCTCTGCTCTCTTAATCTAAATAGCTTTGTCCAGAACAAGTTGCTTCATGCTTTTGCTTAGGTATCTACAGGCTTCTTCCTAGCTTGCCCTTGGTAGTAAAAGTATGTTGTAGTCATCTAGGTTACAGCATTTTATGTGCATGTTGATTGCTAAAATATTTAACGTTTGTGGGTTATAGAAAAAGGTTTTATCAATTGGAGATGTGTTACTCAACTTCTCTCTTGCATTTCCCGTGTAGTGTCTTAACATTGAAAATGATAACCTGGCTGAGATAAGCACAATCGCAAGCCCTGAAACCAAGCCAACAGAGATGCACAACAGCTATAATTACTACAGCTCATTACCTATCATGAGAAAAGATGTCAACTGCAGTCCAGATTTCCTGGATAGCATCGAGGGCCCCTTTTCCAGCATTTTGCCACCAGAAGACACCAGCCAGCTGAGTGTGAATTCTTTAAATGATGCATCCCCTTCAAACTCTGATTTCTGTGAGGATTTCTACACCACCTTTATTGATACAAAGGTGAATGTTGACATGGTAATGACAAACACTATCAGTCAATCATCACTTGCGGACATTCTAAGTGAACCTATTGATCTTTCTGATTTCTCACTGTGTAAAGCTTTTAACGGCAACCACTCAGGAACCGTACCAGAATGTAATGATTCTGACTCTGGTATTTCATTGAATGCAAGTTCTAGTGTAGCATCACCTGAACACTCTGTTGAATCATCTGCCTATGGAGATAAGACTTTTGGTTGTAGTGATTCTGAAATGGAAGACATGGATAGCGCTCCTGGAAGCGTGCCGCAGGGCAATGCTAGTGCATACTCTTTGCAGTTCCAGGATCAAGTGTTTTCTTCGGTGGGGCCAAGCACTCAAACACCTAGTCTGCAGTGTACAAGCACGCCAAAGAAAGAACCCCCTGCTGGTCCAGGTCACCCCAAAGCTCCATTCACAAAAGATAAACCTTCAAGCCGCCTTGAAGCTCATCTCACAAGAGATGAGCTAAGAGCAAAAGCTCTGCTGATCCCTTTTCCTGTTGAAAAAATTGTCAATCTCCCTGTTGATGACTTCAATGAAATGATGTCTAAGGAGCAGTTCAGTGAAGCCCAGCTTGCACTTATTCGAGATATACGCAGGAGAGGCAAGAACAAAGTGGCTGCTCAAAATTGCCGTAAAAGAAAACTGGAAAATATAGTAGAACTGGAGCAAGACTTGAGTAACCTAAAAGATGAGAAAGAGAAATTGCTTAGGGAAAAAGGAGAGCATGACAAAAGCCTTCGCCAAATGAAAAAGCAGCTAACCACCTTATACCTTGAGGTCTTCAGCATGCTACGTGATGAAGACGGAAAGTCTTACTCTCCTAGTGAATATTCATTGCAGCAAACTAGAGATGGCAATGTCTTTCTTGTTCCTAAAAGCAAGAAGTCAGAGACTAAACTTTGAAGGGCAGCACAGCTGGCTACTGTTCTGAGTTGTTATTTTTGTATCATTATCGTGATAGTTTTTACTGTGAGGTAGAATGCAGAATTAGGTAATATTTTTTTCAAGTAATTCTATGCAATGATAATTTTAAAGTTAATAATTAGTTTATGGAAGATGCAAGTTTAAAACTAATAGTGTAATGCAGATGGACATACACAAAATTTGTAATCTCACTTTTATAACAGATGTTTCCTTCTTACTTCACCACTTTGACTAGTTTCCATATACATGTAAATATTTAAAGATACCGTATTTATATACTGTTCCTATCTCTTGTTGTATTCATAGATTTTGAGATATATATATAAAAAACGATTTTAGCCTTCTAAATATAATTTCTTGCAAGATAAACAGTATGGCTTCTGATACTTTTTTATAAATATGCAGTTGTGTTTGTTTCCCATTTTTCTTACACATTTATACTTGCTTTATATTTAATATACAATTTTAATTTAGTATAAAAGGTAACAGTGTTTGATTTTGATTTATCAGTTCAGTAAACTTTTTTTTAAACTCTACTTCATACACATTTATTTCCCTAAAGAAGGGAAATCCTCACCAGTTTTCCAAGGCTAAATCTTCATGTAACAAATACACTTAATAACCAGAGATGTATCGCACAGCATTGTCAGCATTACTAATGCTTTGTTCGGCATAATTTTAACTGCCATTTGGAAGGATTGTGTAACACAAAGTTAATTTCAAGTCTGTGCTGTTTACATAACTTTTGTTTTGCTCTTTGAACACTACTTAAATTCATGATGAGATCTTTCCTCCAAAGGCATTTAAAATCTGTTAATTAAGACATTGTCAGCATTATGCTTTTTTCCAACTAAAAATCCTGTACGCTTTTGAATAACTGTTCTAGAAGTACACTATGTGTCTCTGACTCCAATCAGCGAGCATTGTTTGTCACTGCTATTACTTTGGAGCTTATGGAGAAAGGCATGCTAAGGGACAACCAATTGCACTGTTTGGAACCTGTGCTCAATTAATTGAAAACCTTGTGGAGTCTGAATTATAAATCATAAGAGAATACAAATCAGGCAAATAAATAGCATTGTTTTGTTTACTTTTTAAATAGACTTATACTTGATCATTTTTTGAATATACAAATTGCATAATTTGTAATTTGAAATAGTGATCTGAACATTAAAAACTGTATCATCCTTCATCTTCCCTGTGAAACTTCTAAGAGGCACATTTAATCCGAAATGTCTTTTCTGCCACTGATGCTCTATATAATTTTTAAGAATATTTTGTCTATTACAATATTATGCATAACTTCATTTTGTATAATAAACATGAAGTTGTTTTGCAAGACTTTATGGTACATTTTTTTTAAAAAGAAGGAACTGGAGGTACTGAAAAAGGGTAGAGTAGGACGCACAAAGATTGTTTAATAATGTTGTAGGAAAAATGGTTTAAGGAGGGACATCAGATTAGGAAACCAGCCTTCCATTAGCTCATTATTCACAAAGCCAGAGTAAGACTACATAAAATGATACGGTTGTTGGTGAATTCAGTCTTGAGATTTTTATTTGCCAGACTTTTCAACTGTGCTGGAGTCGCATATCCAACAGAAGGCATCTCATCTCATGGCTGGCCATGAAAGCCAAAGAAATGATTTTAGATTATCATAATCCCTATTCCATACTTTATCACTTTTTGTGGACCTTCTGAGTGTCCTCAGAAAAAAAAGTGCAAAGAGGAAGTACAGAAAGCCACAGTTCTGATGAATGTTTTTCTGTCACAGGATGCTGTGGAAGGTCTCGTGTTTTCCACTGTTCTGTGCTGTTTCCTGCTTTCATACAACTCTCCAGTGACTCCAAGCCCTCTCACCTGAAGAGCATTAACTAGTTTGGAACCTACAATCATGTAGGTACCAGTTTTGTTTTTCCCTGTATGCACAGAATTTCAGTTGCTATTTTATTGTCCAGTTGTCACAATAGTATCGGTGTAACTCTTCACAATCAGCTTCCATTATCCCAAATAATTTTTTATTTCCAATCTTTGTCGCCTTGTCATTCATCTTCCTGTTAACTCATTTACTCTGAATACCAGAGGCCTCTCTAGTACCTGCTGCAAACACACCCACGCACGCGCTCTCTCTCACGCTTCATCTGCAGTGCAACCTGAACTGACCAGAGAAGAGCAGGGGTAGGAAAGCAGAGCAGTAACAACAGCTTCACCAAGAAGAGCCAGGGCAGCATAATGCCAGGAACCATGATCCTATTGACTATACCCATTTTAAAAGGCAGGAGCGATGGCCAAGTGCCAGGACCAGAAGGAAGTCTTTTGCACCTAAACCTGTGATCATCAGATGTTCCAGCCCTGCCTACCTTAAGAGAAAAGTAAGTTTCACACAACTTCTCATACCATGTTACTTGTTGAAGGTGTTCAAGTGAGGTCCTGCCCCATAAAATGGCCTTATCTGAGGCAGTAGATACAGTGAAGTCACACAAAAAACCATAGCCTCAACTTTCTGACATCCCTGGCAGTGCTAGGAACCCTGCCCATTACATCAAGTAACATTTGTGGTTTTGCAGAAGACATTGGGAAATGGAAATCCAGGTGACCCAACTTGCACTTTGAGGCCACTTACCTTGTTTGTACTGACTGTCTTCCTTGTTAACAGCTCATCAGTCCATCCCACTGCACCCCCTTGACATACTCGGAACACAAGAATGCAGACGGTCAATACCAATGGTTGAAAACCTAGAGACTGGATTTGATGGACAAAGCAGATTTATTTGCTCTAGATAGGACAGCCAAGCACCAGCTAAACTAAATCAAAGATATCGCAGCAGCAAGGGACATTTTCTCACTGCTGTTGTTCAGATGTGCCTCTGTTGACTTTGCCACCGGCACTGCCTAGGAAGGAGAACAGCCCTAACGATTGCCAGGCCTGGGTGAACACTAGGGGAATGTGAGACACTGCTGCCTCTTAAAGCAAGAGAATCTAGGCCGTATTTAAGGATGGCAATTGTAGAGCATAGGCATTAAGGAGGAAACACACTGAGCTATGGCCCTGGACAGTCTTTCCACACCAATAGACAGTAGCTGTAATACACAGGTAGGTCTGATGGCAAAGCACAGAGAACAAAGAGGAAGAGCTCCTGGGTTTGCCCTGCCTTTAACTAGGCAATCAAATATCTGACTTACAGAGAAAACGTTCTCTCTAGCTGCAATGTAAATACTTCCACTACAAATTGGCTGTAAAAGAGAGACCTTGGTAAACCCCTGCCCTACACTTCAATTTGTTCCTTATTTTAGCACTAACGCAAAAGGCAAACAGCATCCTTACAGCTTTTGCAGGGGCTGTTGTATTTGTACTACCCACATGTCTAAAACCTAATACAGGGATACTTACTCCATTACCAAGACAGGAGAAAAAAAAAAAAAAAAAAAGAAAATCAATCTGAAGTAACTCAGACCGCAACAACTTGCATTGTTTAAACCAGTATTTTTTGTATCATGAACACACTGAATGTTGTGCTTGCATCGAAACATCCAACATCAAGGAAAAATAAATTCCACATTAGATTTTTTTGATATATGTGAAAACAACAGATTGCAAACTCTACCCTTCATTTCATTATTACTGAGGTACAGGGTGTGTTCCCAAGCCTGAGAGTGACTAGTGACATTGCCAAGTCTAATAAATCACAAGGCCGACCTCATACACTGGCAAGTCTCCACCTGGAGACACTTTATTTCTTGATCAAAACATTCAGTTTTAAAACTATTAAAAGTAAAGCTGAGGAGCTGGTCTGAACCAAGGTTTTCTGACCTGCAGTCCCGAGTTAGAAAGATGATCCTGGAACTCTTGTGTCGCAATGTGTGTCACAGTAATTTAAGACCGCTTTGTTCCTCACAGGACTAAAAAAAGGTGATGGCAACGCATTTTAAATTGTAAGTCATTTGACAATATACACTTTATTCTGATACAAAATTGAAATGTTTTCACAAATTTCAATCCATTATGGACTATACTGGAATTTTTAAATTTCCATGCTATTTTCAAACTTGTTTAACCACAAGTTCTAAGATTTCAGCACACTAGCACCATTGCTCTTGAAGTCTTTGCCAGTTATTATAACATTATTCTGTTTCCAATCTTGCGATATTATCTTCTACATGAAGGCCACTTTTCTTCTATGGAGATACTTGGATTACTTTAGTTCAGGAAAAAGCTAATCTTATATAGAGATGTCAACCTGTAGCACCCACAGCAGAAAGAGAATCATCCATCAGATATCTGAATTTTAGTGATACTCAAGAACTTTCATGCTCCACACAATTTAAGATACAGACACTTGTCAGAGACCACAGACTGATATGTAAGTGAATATTCCACCGCAGTGTAGACAGTATATGAAAACATGTTAATGTTTTAAACACAGGAACCAAAGACAGCAAGTCAGTACATCACACAAACAATGCTTGATAGACTAGGAGCGTTCCCCTTCCCGCCTTAAATATTTAAAGGCTATCAAAGTCAAGATGCCGTGTTTAATTTCAGGGTTCTATAATAACAAAACACCTATCACATCTGCATCAACCTGGGCCCCTTTTGGGGAAATACATTTTTACCACCTGGAAGTACCATTTGCTTTTAGATTAACACACAGGTTTACGTATCAAATAAACTTCTGTAGAACTGCAGCTTAGGGACCAATGCTTCGTTAACTTTACATCTTTACATCTCCATCTCCATTTACAGCTGCTATTTTCAATAGCAGCCACTATAGAAAAACCTAGCGATGAAACAATATTCTTAACTCTTGGAAGTGCCGCCTCTTGGACAAAGATACACTTGACCAAGTACTCATTAACGATGTGTTTATCTCTGAACAAATTGGGGTATGAATCATTGAAATTAACAAGAGTGTTATAAATCCAAGTGTGAAAATAATTCTAACAGTGAATATCTGGTCCTATACACGCTGCAGAAAGACCCCTCCAGAGCACAAAACAAGTCTGCAGCAACGTAGAATCCTCTCACATCAAGGAGAGGCAGAGCTTTGCTCTATAAACACAGACCTAGTAACGTAGAAAGAGTTTGTGTTAAGAACTTACTTTTGATAAAACATTTTCAAGATTTTGCTGTTAAAAAATTGTAATGTTCCCCCTCCCCCAAGTAACAAAAGCATTTGCCCTCAACTGAGTAATCACGAGACATGCTAATGCTTTTCCCCGTTACCTGTTGCTACATGCAGATGCCCAGGCGAGCTCACAAGGCAACTCTGCCTAGCAGAGCAAAAGCAAAGGTTTTCCACCTCTAGGTGTAAGCAAGCAAGCTTGTCACCTCAGCAACAAGCTGTCTAGCACACTACGCTAAGGAGAGACTGTGACCTTACTAAGCAGCAGTTTCAAATTTTGGCTCAACCTTTACTCACAAAAAGGTTTGTCAACTTTTTTTAAAAAAATACATACAGTCATTGTGAGATTTCCATTAAGTAGCTCCTGATTATATGAAAATCTCAACCTTACCACTGTAAATTACTTCCAAGTTAACTTTTAATTGTATGTTACAGTGTCAAGAGTTTGCTTTCTGGATGTTTACAGACAGCAGGCAACAAGTTTAAGTACTTGAATCAGTCTGTGAACGTGCCCAAGTCCCGGGTTAACACTGAAATGCACAGGCTCCATTTGTCTTTATTTTCTGAGTAAGTGAAGCATAACCAACACTAAAATAGAAACACAAAAAGAATGCACAGACTCAAAAATGTATTGGCAAGTTTAAATACATACTAGACTACTATATAAAAGGAGTTAAAAATAGCCCAGACCTGTAATAATCAAAGATGCAGAAAAGGAAACACATGTTCCAAGAGTTAAGAACCGACGTGGATAAAAGCAGATTTCATGAGAAGTTCGTTTATTGCCATTCATTGGTATAAATGCAGTTGTGCTTTCAGCTGGGTATCACGTGACGGTATTGGCCTCCACTCAACTACCCTGCCTGAAAGCACCAGAAATTTGAAAGGGAGCTCTTTGATTTGTAGAGATAAATACAAACCCACCCGGTAAGCCAAGGTTCATTTATTAGGAGGGAAATCACTGCTCTAACCAATGCAAAACGCCTTTACAGAATTACTGCAGCAGCAGCGCATCACACACTGCTGAGAACTGTGATGAAGCGCTTCAGTGTCTTCACCCTTCACGGTTTCTGTAAGGCGTCTCTTTCTATTGCGAGGTAATGAACAATTTCTCAGAACCCCACAGTACACTCCCCACAGTAACTAGAGCACGCATTTCAAAACATTCCTCACGTCTGCCTTGTTGATCTCGGACACACAGCCATTCTGTACCTGCCAGGAACAGAAGATTCTCGAACAGCAATTATGCCAGCAAGCAACCCTCATCCAGAACAGGAAACACGGGACGACATACGCCGGAATACTTGCTCCTTAATACTTATGGCTTTCCTTGACATTAAAAGGCTGGCAAAGGAAAGCCTAGGAGGAAACAACGGTTAAACAAGTGTTTGACTATACACTACAAATCTTACCCAGTCAGAAACCTTCAATTGAAGAGGATGTGCAAGACATTCCCCATTTTGTCAAGCAGCAGCTTCTCATTCAACCTGAAAATCAAAGAAATTACTCTTACCTTGTTTAAAAACCTCCCACTACTCTTTATAATTCATGAAAAATTTTAAAGGCAAACCTTACCTATGCTCATTGCCCTTCCTTTCAGGTCTAAATGCTAGACCTATTGATTTTGAGTCAACTCAAGTAGCTATCACTCAAGGAGGTTCCAAAAGGTGAAGAACTCTTGCTAGACTTTCTTCGATATTTCAGCTGTGATAAGCAGATTTAACTAGCCTTTGGGAAGCTGCTCACTATCAGCACAGTATCTTATGCCTTCACTTTTCTGGAAGTTGAAGCTGTTGCTCCTGCTGCCTTGTCATTCTTTAATTATGCTGACTTCTCCATACTCAATAGGCTGCTGAAGTCCTGTCTCCTTAGCAAAGTATGGATCAAAGAAGTACATCCTAGGTTCTTTAAAGCTGGTTAATCACTGTCCTCACGGCTTACACTTTTCCACGTCACAAACGACAGCTAAGCTACCCCACCCACCTACAAAGCCGTCACTTACATCCATCTCTTAAAAGGTTGCATACAGATCTTGTTCATAAAGTTTATTATGACACTATTTTTCAAAGTTAACATTGTTGTCACAGTACAGCTACAAGAGGCCCTGTTAAAAAGAACACTGTCAATACATTCTAAAAAAATTTAGAAATACCAGATCAATTGTCAGAAGGGACATCAACCCCATCCTCCAGTTGTCCCTGCAATCAGATGCACGCCCCAGGTACAAGTCTACACATCTTCTAAGCGTAGTAACGTACAAAGCAAGTCAGTAGTTAGGTGGCTCACTCCCTAGTGAGTTGTGGTTTAGTTTCCAATGCTTTCAAACTCCAAATGGGTTGTTTAAAAAACGCCTTTATTGAAATACAGCCTCCCCCCCACCCCAAGCCCAAATTAATATGTACAACAACAGAAGCGTTCACTAAATCACCAATTCTTGCTTTAACTTTAGAGATATTTTAAAACTCCACAGAAAAAATAAGCAGACTTTGAAATCCAGTTTGGAGGCTATCATCTTGACACCAGTTCCTTGTTTTAGCATACTACAGTCTAAATACACTCCAATAACAGCGTTTAAATAACATTGTTTAATTTTTTTTTTCAAACAACACACTTATTTTTCTACTACTTCTTAAAATTATAATTCATTATTAATGACTGATTATGCCTTGAGCCATTTCATACATCTTTGCAGATTCATTCCTACACTGGAATTGCATTTACCTTATACTGCACATTGACCCAGAAGTGAAACAGGTGTGAGTAATTCCAAGTAATTGTCAAGTGTCTGAGTATTTCTTCTATTGACTGGGCCCCTACTCTTTTTGAGTCTGAATTGACAGAAAGCACTGTCCTGGCAATAGTCGAGTGAATTCACATCAGATGAGAAAAGGACAGACTGTAGCACCTTAATTTGGAGGTCAGAAGCGAGAACGAAGTACAATTTCTAGCCATATGTGCTGATAAGATTTGCTACTCCAGTGCATCAAATCAAATTGTAACACGCTATCATTCTACCTGTGGAAACTCAAGACTGTACCATTCTACATTGCGGGAAGTGTTTCTAGTCAGTAAAATACAACTAGATTGTGTTTTGTTTTATCTTCGAGCTCATAGCTGAGCGTAGACATTCGCAAGGGAAAAAGCTTGAAAGCTATACTAGTTAGAGCCCATCGTGAATGGGCTTTTGGAACGCATTACCTGGGACTGTCAGTGATTACACCTGTGCTACCCTTGGCTCCCAGTCAGAAGAATGTGTCCAGAAAATTGCCTAGGGTGCACGCAAGAAAGTATATAGCCATTTAGTTAGTGAGGAACATACCTATTACTCTCACTATGACGCCTCATTTAATCGAAACAGCGCAGTCCGGTGTGAGGGAGAGGGAAATGGGGACAAAGGAAGGGGATGAAAATTCCAAGCCACCCTCCCCAAAGTATAGTTTTATTGAAACATGATTCATTGTATATCCCAAGGAAACAGGCACTTGATTCCCCCCACCTTAACTTCTCGGGAATTACAATAAATATAAAGGTAAAAAGCAAGTTTCTTTTCTTTTTTCTTCACCCAAGACTTTAGCAACTGCAGTTATCCCTTATACATCTCAAATGAGACGGGAGACAGCTTTAATGTGTCTAAAGTTGGTCGTGTTAAAATATTTATCATGCCTTATTTTCTTGAAGCGCTAGTACTAATACAGAACTACAAATTAAAAAAATATGCACAAACCAAAAAGTAATTTGAGATTTTCATTAAGGTAAAGCTTAGTTCTATAATTCACAAACACTAATTTGAGTAACTCAATCCTAGTTATACATCTAAACAAACTATAATGCAACATACAGATGTTTTCCCTCTGTATGCCTATGTAACTCATGTCAATGACAGTTACATATATACACTGAGACTAGACCCTTAAGACTGCAAATCAATAGGTGTTTCTATTGTTAACTTTAAATTAATACAAAATAGTAATTGAGAAATGCATTAATCCTCTTCTATTAACTAACAAGGAAACACCCTAAACTACATTTTATTTCTGTTATAGAATTCTCTGTACTAAATGTGGAAAAACTGAACTACACAAATATTGAAAAGTTAAAAATTCCTTAATTTGTTTATTCCTGGTACCACTACCACAATTTACAGGGCAATATACCTGATGTAATGGGAAAATAAAAAGAAAAAAGAAAGACAAAGCTACAACAGATAAAGACCTCAGGAATGTACATCTAATCGACACTACATTGCATTAATCAATAGCTGCACTTTTTGCAAACTGTGGCTATGACAGTCCTGAACAAGAAGGGTTTCCTGTTTAAGCTGCGGTAACTTTTCTGACTATGGATCATCGTTCCTTCTGTGGCAGATTTTACAGTTCCTCTAATGCATTTGGGACGACTGTCTCAAAGTAACCTGCAGCTTTCCTGACAACTCCTCGCTCTCTCTCCTGCTAAGAACTGTAGCCTGTTGAATACAGGATAAGAAAATTATTACTCTCAGTGAACAGTTGTACATTATTAATCATCATTATAAATATGCATTACACCTACCCTTTTTCTGGTAGCATTTTTAGAATCTTCTACCACCATAGCCCCCACTTCCACTTCCAGATCCATAACCACCTACAAAAAACAGGGTGTATATTGGAATACAAGAATAACAAGACATTTTAACCCAGAAAATGTTTTCTGTACAAAATCATATTTACCACCATAGGGACTGCCTGAACTTCTGCCACCAAAGCTGCCACCACCTTTCATGGGACCATAGTTAGACTGCTGTTGTCCACTGTAATTGCCAAAATCATTGTAGTTTCCACTTCCACCATAATTACCTGAAACAAATACAGATTTATAAAGCCACTTTTGTCCAACACTTAGGACGTGAAGCTTGCCAAATTATGACATCCGATGTAAATGTAAATTGTCATCGTTTAAAACAATTCAAAATACAGTTGCAAACATTTTGCAAGGTACCTCTACTCACAATGCACAAATGACAACAGACCCTTAGCATTCTGAAGATTAGAAACTGGTCTTTCATTGAAGATGAAAAACATCACATGACATCAAAAAAATATATACAGATTTGAGTAGGTAATTTGAAGACCAAATTTAAGGCGTCCAAACTCAGAAAAGCACATGGGTTTCACCATCCTTCTTCCACTGCCCAACACTCTGCATGTATGGCAATAACATAAACTACATACAATTTATTTGCTCCAAACAGTGACAAAACTGTAATAGGCATGCTGCATATATACATCCGAGGATGTAAGAAAATATGCAGCAGATTTTTGCAGCTTAACTCCCCAAACTTGAGGCAAACAATTAAAAAGCTTATACAAGCTTAATCTATAGTCCTCACAAAGGAGGACGCGATCTACATGATGTGAACTGGTATCTGACAGCAACAGCATACTTCAAATGCTCAAAAGCTCCGAAAGTCTCCTACTTCACCTCCACACACAGATTTATAGCTGCTGCTTTTTGAAAAATAAGTTCCAGGCAAAACAATGTTGTATAGTGTATCAAAGCTGGTCCAGATGGAAAAAAACCTTCTGTATCTAACATAGCGTTCTACATTAAGACCTAATCATACAACTCGTTCTGTGCAGAATCATACTTCAGCCATTATACAACTCAGCCTAAAAACCACAGATGTCTAATTAAAGCTAGCATCTTACCACCACCGAAATTTCCTCCTTCGTTGTAGCCGTCATATCCTCCTCCTCCACCTCCATATCCACCACCTGGGTTTCCATATCCTGGTCCTCCACCACCACCATAACCTCCTCTGCTGCCATAGCCAGGACCACCTCCATAGTTGCCACCTTTGAATAAAAGAAGAATCAAACTAAACACACCAAAGCTAAATATTTGTAAGGAAAGGTCCACTTAACAAAACAACAACAACAAAAAAACAAAACAAAAAAAACCCCAAAGAAACAAAGGCATACAATAAAAATGTACCACAGTATTTTCCCTGTATGAGCTTTTAATATTCACTGCAGTTACATCATTTACCTAAACTGTTTAATCCAAACAAAAAACCCCCATCAGTTTATGTATACCCTTGAAACATGATACTTAGAAGTTCATTCTGGCTCACAGAAAATACATAGACATGCTGCTACCACCATCCCCCATTACATGTAGTAACTGCCTCTTTATGCAATGGCTTTGTCAGTACTGTGCATCATCCTCTTTATGCCTCTCAACCAAAATGACTCAAGCAGGCAAAGCCCTCAAAACAATTCTGGTTTACAGTTTTTATCTAGACGTTCAGCTTTCTTTACATGTGTGTTAAAGCTCCTGGACATTATTTTTTTCTAATCACACATCTGAAAGACTTCGTATTCCAGATGCTGATCTGGCCTCTGACATTTTGATGGAGTAGTTCCAATCCGGGAAAAGGTGGCAAAGAACTCAACATCACTACATATACCTGCCTATAGAATCAGGACATGCTACTTCCTTCATTCCCCTCCCCTGCCCCCAAAAATGCTACTTCCACATCCATTTGGTAATTTCCACAATTCTCTGCAGATGCATTTTCGATACTCATCCAAACTCCATCATGAAAAAGGTATGACTGAGCTATGAAAAGTCATACAGTTGATTGAAAAGACTTCAGGTATGTTAGTTGGACACTCCTTTAATCAGTTTTAGTATTCTCAACTGACACCAGAATCTTCATTTAGTTCTCAATAATCATAAACAGCTGCTGTATGAACCTCATGATGAGGTTATTTAAAGGGTAAATATAGGAGTGTTTCTTTTTTCTACTCATTGTTTTGTGGAAGAAAGAAAAAAGCTTTAACTCTTCACAGCTCTACATTGTAGAACACATTATCAAAGCAGCTTTGTTTCCAAAGTGAGGGCAAGACTTACAGCTGGTTATAACGGTGGGGATGTGGGGTGCGGGGAGTAAACAATACACTTACCATCACCAAATCCATTGTATCCGTCACCACCCCCAAAGCTTCCTCTGCTCCCACCACCGCCACCACCACCCCCATAGCCTCCTGGAACACAAAACAGATGAGAATGTTTTCCTGAACACACGTGTTAAGTGTTTAAGCCAACTGACACAGGAAGTAAAAAAGTAGAAATCACATTCTATATAAAACATTCCAATCATTTACCTCTTCCACCAAAGTTTCCTCCTCTGCCAAAGTTCCCTCCACCGCCTCCGAAGTTTCCACGACCCATGAAGTTGCCTGAGCCACCCCCACGACCTACAAAATATTTCACTTAAATTACATTAATTGAAAACCTGTTACATAAAATACCCATGAGCAACTCCAAACTCACCTCTCTGAGAGCTAGCAGTCTGCATCTCTTGTTTTGAGAGTGCTTTTTTGACTTCACAGTTATGTCCATTTATAGTATGGTATTTCTGAACTAGAGGAAATTGTGAAATAGGAAAGCATCAGAAAATCAAATCATGGAAAGCAATATGCTGTAAAACTCTCACAGAAAGATACTGTAAGGCATGGCCACACTTTTAAAAAGGAACATTAAATTTACCCCATCTCTTACAAAAGTAAAGCAGTTGATTATGCCGACATCTTACATTCCACACACTGCTGTTCTGAAATCTAACAGTACACTTCTATCATGTAAGTAATTTTTCACTAAAGAGTTACCTACCAACAATTTTATCAACTGTATCATGATCATCAAAAGTTACAAAAGCGAAGCCTCTTTTCTTTCCGCTTTGCCTGTCTTCCATGACTTCTATGGTTTCAATCTTGCCATATTTTTCAAAGTACTCCCTTAAATTATATTCTTCTGTATCTTCTTTAATTCCACCGACAAATATTTTCTTTACTGTAAGATGTGCCCCAGGCTTTACAGAATCCTACAACACCAAAAATGACATTCAGCGTTTTAAATTATTAGGTAAAGGTTAGGAAATAAGGTTAACTGAAACACTAACTTACCTCCCTCGAAACTGCTCTCTTTGGTTCAACCACGCGTCCATCAACCTTATGCGGTCGAGCACTCATGGCAGCATCCACCTCCTCCACACAAGAGTAAGTAACAAAGCCGAAGCCTCTGGAACGTTTTGTTTGCGGGTCTCTCATCACCTGCAAAAACACAGGGGGTACTCTGCATTTCTGTACTAAATTAAGTACTGTATCCTTTAAAATGCACAAACTAATATTTGACACTTTACCACACAGTCCGTGAGCGTGCCCCATTTTTCAAAGTGCTCTCTCAAGCTATCATCTGTTGTTTCAAAGCTCAGACCTCCAATGAACAGCTTTCTCAACTGCTCTGGCTCCTTTGGCTCATGGCCCTACGAAATCAAAAACCAGAAATGTATTTTGAGTACAAACCACAGAGTTAAAATTTCACAGAATTACTAAAAATTATCTGTGCACATTATAACTACAAATAGCTGGAATACATTTACATAAAAACAATGACTTCTAATGGGTTTAGAGAGCAGCATAGTAAACACATAATGAGGTGTGATTTTAATTAAAACACTAACTAACTAACAACTTATGAGTGCTCAAATGCAAACAATAGTAAAGAGATTTCAACATACTAAATAATTTGGTTGCTCCCCACCCCTCCAGAAGTGCAGTCATTTTATGCCTATCTTATGTTCGAGTTGGATATTGCTCTGTAGGGATTAGCAATGAAGCACTGCTAGATAAAGGGAAGTTCCAGCACTTTATGAAGCATCATCATGAGGAACTATAAAAAAATTTAAGAATACAATGCAGAAGAAAAAAAGGTTTTTGTCCAAACTGAGTGTCTAGTCTTTTGGGATATCCATTTTGAAAGGTTATTTTTATGCATTTTGAAGAAATGTATCAATTCCTAAAAAATTATAAATTTTGTACTCACATAATTTTTAAGTTGAGTGCATGCAAGCAAGAAAGTAGAATTACGTATCTGTTTTCAGTGTTACAGGAAATACCTCTCAAATGTGAACCAACATGGACTTATGTCTTACAGATAAAAAAATGTTTTCAATAATGACTGATCAATGATCAGTTGTGGGTACAACTACTGGCATAAGACTAGTACCTTAACAAGTATCGTAAAACAAACAAGTTTAATTAAAGCTCTTGACAATATTACCTGCATATGATCACCCACATTTTCAAATATTGTAATTTTTGGAGCACAGTTTTCTATACCACAGTTAAAGTGGGCTTACAAATGCATTACTCTTTCTGCTCTCTTCCAGTGTTGTTTTTTTCAGTTGGGCAGAGAATATCCCCATCCATTTGACAGGAGTTTATGAACAATTATTTTACAGCTTTCTCCTATCCCCAGGACAGAGAAGTCTTATAAAAAGCAACCAGATTAAAATTTTACTTAGCAAGCCGGTACTTTTGTGCATGTAAAACACTCCACAACAAGGTGCCGGCCAGCTACGCTGCTGGCTAGATATGCTGCATGCGACTTCAATTCTGCAGGATGAATGCGTAACAGGCGTCACTGTTTCTGCTGCAGTGGGTTAACCTAGAGGAGATGCAGCATTAGGCTGAGACCTGAACCACATAAAACCAGCCACAGACTTCTACATGTAGATGTCTTTCTTCAAATCTAAAGGTGAAGTGCTTTCATCTGTGCCTCAGTTTAAATAAAGCGGTTGATGGTGCTAGGGTTGGTCAGAAAAGTGAACATCCCTTTGAGTGCAACAGAACCACCCTAAAGAGCAATGAATATTGTGAAGCAATACACGGCAAAAGAGAACTTCTGAATTATCTACTGCTTTAGGAAACCATTGGTTTATAATGTTCAGGTTGTACTACAGGAAACAAGGCCCAAGATTATGAAATGCTGGCTGGGAAGTAATCCCTGCTCTTATACCTGCTAAACTTAGCGAGAAAGAGTCCCAGCATTCTCGGTAACAACGTTCTATTTAAGGCACCAACTTTGTTACTACAGGAACACTATATAAATGATTGACAGTCAATGGTCCTATGACTACAAAGTAAAGCTTCTTTTCTATGGTCTTCCAAGTGGTCTGGACTACAGAAGTATAATTAAAAAAAAAATCTCCTTTCTAACTATACGTAAACTTAAAACTTACAGGGTAACATGCCTGGTGTATACAGAAACTGCTTTAGGCTAAGTGAAATACTGTTTTCTCGCGCTAATTGCTTTTTTTTTTGTATCTACTGACACTACTTCATTTTTAGCTGGGTTATGTTACAGCTGGGAATATTAAGTGTTTCAAACTCTTCTACACATATTAAAGGAAATCTATTAAGTGAAACTGTAGAGCTTAGGCTCCTCCAAAACAAAAAACCTACATAAGGAAAAACAGGACAGATCTTTTACAGTTCTCTGACACCCCTCAAGACTACAGGGTTTTCAGTTAGCAACTCAGACTGCTTTTACCTTAAAAGAATGACCACATAACTCTTCAGGTCACTCCTGAAAGGAAGAGTGAAGTCCTTTTCTGTTTATTTTTATTATGTGCATATGAACTGCCATTCTCATATGGGAGGAAAAACACCTGCTGTTATAGCTTCTCTCTTCTATTGGAGAGAAATTATCCTCAGGACACATCTATGTTATAGGAACTGTCCACAGAAATAAAAGGCAACATTTTCTTAGGGAATTAGTTGTTTCTTTCCGGTGTTTTGATCTCACTGGGGTTAAACATTTCTAGGGTTTTCAGAGCGCTGTCCTCTATCATACAGGATGTTGTTTCTCAGTCCTTCTGCTGCAAGCTAGTTGTAACAGCAGTCTCTCCTGGGCAGCAAGCCCTGCACAACACATCTCTCCCTTCCTCCCTAGTGTAACCACCACAGTGCTTTAACAAGATCAGCACGCTCCCTCCCATTCTGTCAATACTGTGGGCCAGTATGCCACTTTGCAGTGCTCCTTCAGTCACGGGGTTGGGGGTGGGTGTCACGATAAGAATGCCTAGCCTGCCTGCAGCCAGCAAGAAGCTTCGTTTCTCCCCCTAAGCAGTTTAAGGGAGTTCCCAAACATATTAATAGCCTCTGAGGAGGCGGGGAACTTTCTTTCCAGCCTTGACTAGTGACTTCCTCCCTCGAACCAAAGCTCTAGGCAGCACGGACCGCCTCCATTTTGTGAGCGATCTCGTCTCCTCCACCCTCAATATGGAGCCGGAGAGGCGG
>NW_009613085.1:23937-37498 GCF_000690535.1 Cariama cristata | reverse complement strand
ATTTCATCTGCCTCTTCATCCTGGTTAGGCGGTCTATAGCAGACTCCCACCACGACATCTGCCTTGTTGGCCTTCCCCCTGATTCCTACCCATAAACACTCAACCCTATCATCACCATCAGTAAGCTCTAGACAATCAAAACACTTCCTAACATACAGGGCCACCCCACTGCCTTTCCTTCCTTGCCTGTCCCTTCTGAAGAGTTCATAGCCATCCATTGCAGTGCTCCAGTTATGCGAGTCATCCCATCATGTTTCTGTGATGGCAACTACATCATAGTTTTCCTGCTGTACAATGGCTTTCAACTCCTCTTGTTTGTTTCCCCTGCTATTGTTCCTGCCACCTTTCTGGGGGGAGAAGCCCTAATTCCTACATGACCAATCCCAGGAGCTTCCATGGTTACCTAACCCATCAATGACCCTTGTGCCTTTGCTGGCACATGGCTCTCCACCCCCTACATCCACTGAGGTATGAGCCTTGGTTTCACATATCCTAGATCAGTCTTGTACTACTTTGTCACTGACAAAGAGAAGGAATTACTTTTTCTCCCAAAAAAGACTTCTTCCAGAAAAGGAAGGGGTTTTTTTCCCCAGTCAGCCCTATTTGAGAACATCAACATATGGAGCATGTTAGACATAAGGGAGAGTACATTATGTTTTGAGAAAATTCACAGTTTTCTAACCTAGATAATATCACCAGAAATTTCTTTATTTGCAGTGCGTATAATCAAAGCCAAGAGAAGAAAATATCTCAAAAAAAAAAAAAAAAATATATATTTCTATAGAGGATGTAAGAGTAAAATTTTGAGAAGACAAGTAAATACTTGGAAAAGTCCCAAATGCCATTTTTAAGGGTTTAAATTTTAATTGAGTCCAAGACATTGAAGTAAGCCTTTTCTTAAGATGTATGTCCCTAAGAAACATCATTTAATAAGAATTAGAGGTGAAAGGGTGTTGGGTTTTTTTTCAATCCTAACTCTAAAGCATGCACACAGACTCTTTAATGGAAAGCCAAAATAACAAAAAAAGGCTGTTCAGAATGGCTACAATATATTTAATCCATCAGATGAAAAAGCATGTGTCTCTGTGTTTCTGTGAGCCTCAAGTGGAAAAACATAAACACAATCTCCTGTGAGTATGGAGCTATAATATCTGGTTCTTCTCCTACCTCCTTCTTTTCTTAATTTCTCTCTATATAGCTTGGAATTGCACCACAGCAGTCTTGCTCATTCTGAAATCAACAGAAACTTTGACATTAGACATGCTAAAGCATCATGATTAGAATACATTATACGTCAGTGAAATCTTTTTTTTTTTGTTTTAAGGATCACAGGCACATGAAAGAATCCAAATGAAAAAATCTTTCAAATGTGTGGTGTCCCTCCCCTGAAAACATCTTTTGGTAGTAATGCTGACCACGGGACAAGAAGGTGTCATTTATCATCCATTCTGCAAAAAAAATACAGCAGATAATTCTAACAAAGAAACATGGCTTCAAAGTCTCAAGAAAAAATAAACGGAAGGTTAATGGGAATATAATGTCCTTTAGGTCTCTGGGAAAACAGAAATAGAGGGTTTTAAAATCCTCAAGTTTAAGGTCCTTGCAGCTTCCCTTTATTTATCTATATATGACTGTATTTTCATACAAAACGAAACAACTTAATGCAGGTATAAGTACATGGAGTCCTATCTTCATAGTTGCGGTGTTCTGCTAAAAAAAAACCCACCAAAACAAAGCAACAAATAAAAGCACTATGTTTTTTTTCTACAATCTGATGTTTCATTTCGATAGTTACTACAACAAAACAATAAAAACTCTTTAAATTCTGTATTCTTTAAAAAAAAAAAGCTCAAAACATTTGCATTGAACTATTGACTAAAATGATACTGTTAATTGATTTCCCTCTATTTCATAGCAAAGATTATTTAGAATTATTTCTATCACAAAAGATTTTTAGTCTGCTACAATTCTAACTGAGATGAGGACAGAAGTGAAGAATGTTTTTAAGGTATTTTTCAACTTCTCTCCCAATTGTGGCTAAAACTATTTGGAAAAGAAGGGCTTTTTTTTTTTTTTTTTAATAACCAGAAATTTTCAAATTGAATAAAATGAGTATGGATGTAAACTCTGTGAAAGTTTGGATTAGTCCAAATTAAAAACACCAGACAGCCTATACAAAAAGGCAAATAAATCAGACTTGGGAATTTCACAGCAGATATAGAAACAAGGTGCTATATTCTAGTTTCAATATCCATCAAACAAAACTATCAGCACCACAGATCCCAGTAGTAGTTCATAACTACGTTTTCTAAATCAGTTGTTTTGTCCTACAGTAATACCATAGCAACCCAATTCAAGAAAAAGAAGTAGAATTTATAAACCAAGTGTTGTGAAGTAAGAGTGGTGATGTTATGGATGACAACGTTAATTTATTTAGCAGACAGAGTTTGTCTGTAAAGACAATCGGATTTCACTTGTTCAAATTGCCCATAAGATGTATGATGCCTTGGGTTAGAAATATGTTCTTCACCTGAAAATCGTTTTAGCACAGCAGGATTCTTTCAGCATGATGCTTTTCCTGAACTACTTAGTAGAGCAGGGCTGAGCACCTTTGCTTTGGACACCGATTACTGCCGTTACGTAGCCATTTCAGAACAATAAGCCCCTCATACCTTTCAGACACAGTGTATTTGGCTTACCAAAAATAAAGCTGGTTCAATTTGTGACATTCTTGTTGTTTCCCTATTTTATCAGTTTTTAATAAAGTGTTTATCTGCTTAAAATCTGAAGTATCTAGCATGATTCCTTGTAAACTGGTTATTTCTCTTTTGATTCATTTGCTTATCTAAATTAATAACACTCTATATTATTTCCCTTAAAATTGGTCTACAACAAATATCAACAGGTATTAACAACATAGAGAGTCTCCTCTGAATATTGTACTCAATTGTTTATTGTTTTATAGGTCTATATTTGGGTTCATAGCACATTCCAAAGAATAAACGAATAAATGAACTGCAAGATAAATCTCTTTATGGTCTGCAGCAGTCAGGTATCAGATTCTGTTTAAACACAGCATAAAATGAAGTATAATATTATAAGTGCAAGAAAATAAATAAATATATAAAATTAATTAAAAGCAGTAGTCACGTTATATGAATACTTTCTAGCAAACCATTCTACAAGTATATTACATTATTGGATTGTACTCAACTTATGAAATAAACATTATTAATCTTAAAAAAATAGTCAAATTATCATACATAAACCCAAGAATTTTAAGTATATGTCAATATTTTCTCCTTGACACTTTTTCTTAATTAGACTCCTTTTTTACTATACTTCCAGGAAAAGTATTCAAAGAAAATCATCATGATATTATGAGATGCCACACAAGGGACAGAGAAAGTCTGCAAATTATTCCTTGAGAATGAAAGCAAAATGCATTTCTGTCAAAATTACATGTTTTCTCATGCAGTGCAGGCTTCCAAAGATGAGATATGCCCAGAGAGCATTAATGTGGAATCTGAAATGCAGAAACTCCAGTAACTATGGACAACTCCCAGGTGGCCTCTTGCCAAAATTTCTTGATGAGTATACAGAGTGCATCCAATTTGGATTTGTACTTAGCCCTTGGGAAAGTCATTATGCATCTAAGGGAAAAACAATTCTCAAATTTAACAAGCAGGCACATATTCGCAAAAAATTCCTTTTTTGACTATGTGTTTCTGTTATAAGTGACTAATATAGGGAAATGAGCTAACACAAACACAGAGAAAGATTGTGTCTACTAGCCTTATCTTCAACATAAGGCAAGAACAATGTTTGCAGCTTCTCTTTTCTCCATTTTCAAGGTAACTCTTCAGAGAACTCTGATTCTGATTCAGACCTTGATAAAGTCCACTAAAACCAGACTTACAGATCATTTGTTTTCCTTAACATCACAGATCACACTCACTTGGCCTTTCCTAAACATGTCTCACTCTCATCGTTGTATTCCTAAATCCACTCCTGACACACACTCCCTTCTCTAGACCAGTTATTCTGTAACAGTACCTTTCTGTCTCTGTTTTTGGCAAAACTCCACCTCACATCTTATGAGGTCTCTCATCCTCCAACTGAAAAAAAACCAAACCAAAACCAACTTTAACATAAATGCTGTAAGAAGTATGAGTTTTGCATAAAGGGTTTATGGATAATTTTAGTCCACAATCCATTAGTAACTATGTCTAATCTCACTGCACATATGCCTTTCCTGCCTGGCTGTTCAGTTTCTTTATGATTTTACGGTAAAATCTTTGAGTCAGAAAACATTATGAATCCTCTCTTTTTACTTAACTGTTCTTTAAAAAAACCTGCTTTCTTTCAAGGTGGTTTCAACTTTAGCTTCCCTCCTAGGTCAATGGAAGGTCAATGGTTAATTCCACCTCTGCAAGCAAAAAGTCATTTTAATAGGGTATTTCTGGTAATTTTCTATTCCACCCTCTGACATGATCTATCCATATTTTGTGTCTTCCTCCAAAAAATTTTTGGGCTGCTAATGGAATTATTCATTGGGAGAAACAACATTTTCCAAATAATTATCTAACATTGTATGCCTAAATTTATATTTAAATGCTCACATAGCTGACCTCATTTTTTTCCAACAATACCTACACAACGTGGGAAATGGGACGCTTTATCTAAAACAGAGCCCCCAGCTAATTTTAAAGCATAGCAATTATTGGCACTGCATTTTTGCAGTGTTCATGAAAGAGTAAATATTTGAAATAACATAGTAGCCTGGACAGAAAGAACCATTTTGATAGACCAGGTATGTATTTCTATAATTTAGTCAGTAAAAACATAACAGCACTTTAAAAAGTCAGTTCTTCTGAAGTACAGGATCAGATCATAAGATACACGGAATATCTATCAACAAAATTTCAATTGTTTCTAATGAGTTCTTTTTCACTAAATGGTTTATTTAGAAACATACATCCTACAAATAATATAGCCTATAACCTCAGATTTTGGCGGGGATAAATAAAGTAAAATTCCATTACTATTTCAGAGGTGTTTATCTTCTTATTCACAATACAGGCTTGATCCTATCATAACGGGATACTACTGTCAATTAGAGATGAATGGAATGGATAGGCTCACTTCATGTATATACCTGTTAGAAATCGTTGGTAAAGACTGATAAAAATGCATACATTTTAAAAAATGCAAACAAACGAGTAACTGGAAAATCTATCTGACACACTCTTTTCCTTCTTCTTACTAGCCATGAAAATATTTGCATTCTTTTAGCTTACAAATACCTGCCTTGGTGTGGACTTTCAGGAAGAACAGTGGAAGAACGGTAGGTAGCAAGTACTAAAACTTCCAGAAACAGCATGTAAAGAATATAGAGACAATATTCTAAAAAAAAAAAAAAAAAAAAAAAAAGTCTAAAAACTTATAAAAATGTTGTACTTTGATTTTCTGTTCTTTAGATTAGCTTTTTTTCCCCAGATCTCAGTCTACTGCTCACTTAAAAAGAACCCTTAGCAAGCATATTGCTGAAGCACAAAGACACATGAAGTCTCACCTTACGCAGGAGTTTTACCAAATGTATAGAGAAATCTGAGCAGATCATAAATATGTAAAAAAACGATAAGTTGTTTGCTTTTGAAACATGCCCTGGATCAAAAATACATTTGTTAGAATTGAGAACTTTGGGTATAAAGTTCATTGGAAGTGTGCACTGGTAAATGAAAAATTTATCATTCCAGAATGACAGACTATAAGTCAAGATGCCGATCACTAGAGGATAACAGATGTCTTCAATTGTCTGCTGGCTCTTTATTTTAATTACATTGTATTAGAGAGATGGCCACGAATACCAAAAGATGATACCTCTTTATCATGATGAACAGCGTACATTTGCCCTACTGAGTAGTTAAAGAACAGAAATGCCCCAAGAAATAAGATTAGCAGTATTGAAAAGGAAATGTCATGTTCTCAGCAGCTACCAATACAATGGCAGCAAACACTTTGCATACAAGCTTATTATCTACATTGCCATAGGCAGTAATCATCTGGTTAAATAAAATTCTTTATTAAAGTCAGCAAAAGTTAAAAGACTAAAACAACTGAAAAAAAAGCAACTTGACTGACTGCCTTAGGCCAGCTAATGAGTGTGATGGAAGCTGACAGACTAAAATCAGAATACTGAAAATTGGGCTTAGATGGTGAAAGTAGTGAAAGACTATAATATTCTTCTTATCATACCACTTTTGCTCCTTCAAAAAAGGAATTTCAATAAGGAATTATGAAACGGATGAGAATACACTGAAACAAGTGTATTGTAGCCCTTCTGCTACTTCCACTGTTTCTTTAGCTTCAAGGTTACTGAAGACATTACGGATATTTCAATAGCCTAACCGTAGCCAGTACCCCAACACAACTAGAGTGAGAATTGCCATGACACCTCCCATGGCCAATTTCCACAGGTTTGGCTAAGAGGTGAGACATCAAAGCTGATGCTGTTGTTTTGTCTTCCTTCTTTTATGCACCTGCCTTTCCATTCATTAGTTTTCCTCCTCCTTTTTTTCCTCTTCTTTTTGTCTTATGCCTCAAGAAAATCTGTATTCAGCAGCTAGCATGGAATCCTGTCCAACACCTAAGATGATATGGGAAAATCAATGCTTCAAAAAGCATTTATCACTACCCATATTTGTCATTCATGGAATAGTTAACAAAAACATGTACTATGCCTGTTTCCTATCTGTCAGCTTGCAAGTAAGAGTCAATACCAGAAACAGGTATTTCCTCTTAGATATGTCCTTTGCATGTTTTTTAACTTGTGTTGTCTTAAAAGGCAGGCTGTAATTTAATAATAATGACAAGAGTAGTAGCCTTTCTCAACTCATTTCTGAATCATAAGAATACATTTATGCCCAACTTTAAAACTGCCTAAATGATTTCCAAGATACTGTACATGTCAACAGAAAGGATATAAGGAATTAAGTAAAATTTAAATTTTAAGAAATGTTCCACATTTCAGATGCTTGGATGATTTTTCTTACAAAAACTAATTTTTAAATTAAAAAACCCCACAAACTTTAAAAAAACATTCAAAAGTACATCTTGATACTATTTTCATACAACAGGTGGGCAGCCAAGATTTGACATCTGACAGTTTGTATTTTTTGAACTGAGGACTTACTCAGTGATAGGTCAATACTAATAGATTCGATCCTACGGGCCCATTGATGTCACCAAATTTGTTAAAATATTCAAGAAATCAAGCCTTGCTGAGGCAGAGTTGCATATTATCTTTGAGTATAGTTCCAAATACAGCTACTCAATACAAATATTACAAAGGCATACTTAAATGGTTGCGTTTCTGGGAAGCACAGTTACAAATGTCCAAACACTCAAAATACAGAAGTGGCTTTGACCATCAGTGCTACCTGAGCCTCTGGAACAGTTAAGGATCTGAAAATCACAAGGCACATTGCAAATATTAAATCCCCAGCTATCACATTGTTCTTGAAACCATTCTTTAACTTCTTTACACCCAAGTAAAAGCTAGAAGACATGACAATTAAAAACAACTCTTCAGTCACAAACCCTAACACCTACTCCAGTCAAAGTACAGGAGCAGGAAATTTATTTCTCTGACTTTTCATTTGCATCCATACACTCATTTGGAACAATTTTTACATGATCAAAATCAAAAGTCATGTCATGCTGAAATCTTTCTCTGAGTCTTAAGAATAGATATAATTATACTTGAATATCTGAATTATTTATCTGCTGTCAGATTGCTGAACATAATCATAATATTAAATAACTTTTTCAGAGTGCTGGAAAAAACAGTACTTAACTCACTGAAGCTTAATTATGTTTCTGTCAAAATGGTTTAACTGAATCAGGGATGACTAAATACTCTCTGTATCTTCTTCATTAAAGGCAGAAGCTAGAATAGTAGAACATACAGCTATTTTCAACTGGATTTTCTTTTTGCTGTTCACTGTTTTATACAACATAACAGAACTCGTGCTCAACTACATCACTAGGAAATACCGTTATCATTAGTTTATTTCTGCTCAGGTATTGACACAAGATTAGTGGAATAATTTAGAAGCTAGATCTGAATACAGACTAAAATAGGCACGGCTGTGACCCAGGGACATCTTGTCCTGTTTTGCATTATTTGTACAAAGAGAAAGATTTACTTGAATTAACTAGAAATGTGGTCAGTAATGTTGACAAGAAAATAAGGGTGACTGAGTGGTGAATGGGATCACAATTTACAAAATATTCATAGTTTGTCCACAAGTCCTGTTCAAGTTATTCGATAATATTAAAAACAAAGAAAAAAACCCAGAAGAGTTAGTGACTAAGAATTAGTTATGATTAGTCAGCTAACTTTTGGAAAAGTCCTTCACTTTTTTTACCAAGATGTTCTTTGAAGGCTAGAGTCCAGTTCTGCTCTCTGTAAAATCATGCAGACAATACTACATATCAATAAAATACCCTAACCTTATACCTCCAGTTACTCTGATGTGATTTTATCTTCCATATCTTTCACATATATTGAACACAGAGTTATGACTTGCTCTGTAGTTTTAATGTTATTATGGTTCATTGAAGATTCAGTATAGTTAATTTTTAAGACTGATGACTTTCTATTCGTGTTTAAGTACTTTCTGTCAACATACCTGAAATGTTAAAACATTAACAAAACACAATTTTGGGAGGAATTGCTAATGACATAGAATGATTCAGTAATAGAAATATAATTGTAAAAGGAAATATCCAGAAATCATTTAATATTTAGAAATACGGTATTAAGAGCTTGTAAATCATTGGTCTTATCTTTTATTATTATTTAGAAGCAGGCATCCTGTAGCAAAAGTATGCTAAGCTGCCAGGACAACAGCAGTTGGTGCTGCTCTAAAACTCCCTTTGAAGAGACATTAAATTAGCTGATTTAACATTAAACTTTATTTGAAAGAAAGTAGCAGAACTTCACTGTTTCACATTTTTTAAACAAATAGTAAAAAAACCAACCCTGAGAACTTAAAAAAAATCTCAACTGTTGTTTGCAGCTTTATAGGAATATCAGCATTTGGTTGACTTTAAAAGTTAATTACATTTTTTACTTCTAATTTTTCTTGGAATCTTTCTTAGAAGTTAGCTTCAGGGTATATTAAATTCTCACTAGAGAAAATCAAACTCCAGATCCAATTCTGACAGCTTAATAAAGTTAACAAAATAAAGATGCATCTGATGTGAAGGACCTGAAGGACAGATAGGGCAAAGTAAATATATGGTCTTAAAACTAGGAATGAATTACATATAAACAAGAATATAAAGAATCCCAGTAACTTTAAATAATGTTTTTTATAAGAGGAAATTGATGCAGGCATTCCTATAAGTTACTTACCTAAAAATTGCCATTATAAATGAACAAGTTTGTTTACTACAGGCTAGAATTTCAATCCTTTCCTTTAACTAGACATTAAATACAATTTTAGATTTTAATTTTTTTTCATTAATAGAAGCCTTATCAAAGTGACTGTTACCTGTAGTTGGTAATATTCTTGGAGAGTTGATTCTGAAATGCTCACCACAGTTTGAGCTAGGTAACATCCATTTGTTCTGCTATACTTAATCATCCTATTTCCTATAAACTCTCTTAAATGTAAGCACTAATTCTATTGCCCCAGTACCACTTCTATTTGATTTCCTTGTGTGTTGTGTTGTATTTCCTTGTGCAATGTCTGTCAATTCTTACTAGATTTTTAAAAATTAAAATAATGTCAGTTGATGACATCCTGGTACTTCAAATTTGTTCACTAAACTTAAAATAGGATGAATAGTTTCCATACTTGAAGTTTTCATTTTCATATCAGGATGTTAAGATTTTCATTTAAAAGTAAAAATACTCAAAAGCTCAAACCAAATTTCAAATGTTCTCTGTTAACATTTGGAAATATTTCCTACGGGGTAAGCAAATATTTTCCAAGGAGTGAAAAATGTATATTCTTGCATGCATTACCACATGAAACTTACTTTTTCCAGTTTAAGTTTTGTGTCATAAGTTCTCTATAACGAAGCTCTATTGTGGTGACTGGTATGCTTACAGAAAAAGAAAATACATTTATAAAATGAATTACATGCCTTCTGATGACCCTTTACAGTTACTAGCAGCTTTATATAAATAGACTTTTATGCAGAATTTGATTTTAAATATAAAATCTATTTCTTTTTGTATATTCCAGTATAATGAAAGAGTACATCCCTTAAGATGACCATGCAAAATTGTTATGTTTTTAAAGCACCTTAAAAGTTCCAAGTTACAAAGTTATAGGAACGAATTTTCATTTTGCAATTCTAGCCTGTTTTTCCCCTCTAACGAATTAGGGTCCATTGGCACTGGTTAAATGAGATGAAAGTCTGGAGCTGTCACGTAAAAAGATGGACCATCATGATATTTCCATCATGATGGAAGAATGAGGGGAAGAGACAAGGAAATACAGGTTTAAGGAGAGTTCACAGCCTCAAACAAAGCAACTGCCAGCCAAACAACACCAGGTGGAAAACAACGTGGCACCATGTACATACACAGCATGAAAGAGCTATAGCACCATTTCCTTCTGCTTTCTAGAGGTCCATCTACTGATCTCATCAGAGCAGAAGTGAGGACCTATTCTTTGCCATTTCTGTAGAACTTAAGTCAAAATCTCATCTGTCAACAGTGCCTAGAGAAGCACTGGAATGCAGAGAAAACTAACGCTGCCAGGACAAGGGCATTGAGCCTGTGACACTCAAAGGTGAAAACCAAGAGTAAAAAATGGCAGATAACCTGACCCTTATATTGATCTTGACCTGCAACTTTTTCAAATGGGAAAAGCATTCCTGAAGATGAGACGGTCAGATGTGACTGGTAGGAAAGAATGTCACAAACCTGCCTATATAAAATAGCAACAGGCAATGTCCCCCACAATACTCTGCCCCCCGCTCTCTTTTCTGTTCTGTTTGGGGTTCCCTCTCCACCACAGCCTCTCAGTACTAACTTACTGGTAAATCCCCCGCTTAGTAGGGGGTAGGACAGGACAAAATGATGTTGTGGAGGGGAGGCTGTTAAACTAACACCTTCAATGCTTTCAGGGAAACTTACCGCAAACCCAAGCTTACTGTGGAGAGGAGAATAATTAGCAGATAACACGTGTCCCAGACTGCAGAGGAAGCAGATAAATTTAAGAAAGAAATATTTTGATAGGAGGCCTAGGGCAAGAGGCTTATAATATCTTGAATTAACGACAGGGCAATTTGTGCTAAGAAGTGTGCTAGACTATATAAATACTTTTTTTTCTCTCCACAAACCTACAAATACAATCTCTTGCAAAGGAAAGGAAATAGATGCTTAAAATGGAACTATGGTCGAAAAAATAAATGTGTTTTATAAAAGATTCCAAATTCTAGATTTCCCAATTCACGATCTCTATGATGACATATTTAACCAGATTATAATACTGTTGTTCATACTAACATAGTTAAAGAAGCAAAGAGAAAAACTCACCATGGTATTAATTACAGAAAAACACTCTATTGAAGAGTATTTCAAACCAATATATCTATTTCATTAAACAGACAGGTATTTTAAGCACAAAAATAATATTTTCTATAAATTTACAGAAAAATATATCAGAATCTTTTACATCACATCACAACTAGAAGTGACAAAGAGGGTGTGATGGTGTGATTATTTTTTCTTTTCCTGAAGCCAAACTTGCCTGCTAGCTCCACCTGCTCCTTGTTTTCTCTGGAGTTTCAGAAAATACAAACTTCTGTATTCTCCACAGAAAAAAAAACCCCAGATAGTCATGGTAACTGTACCTACATGTGTCATCTAAGAGGAAATTGTGCCCCCACGTCCTTATAGTTAATGATTAAAACCTTAATTCCTTTCTATCTATTATTGGGATATTATTTTAATTATATTTTTTAAATCTCCAATTTTACAGCCACAAAGAAAGTTTGCCCTTCTATTCAAAGCATGTTTTCTTAAAGAAAAAAGAATAAATGGAGAGTTTTTCATTTCATAAGCAAAGTTGGGGTTTTAATAATTTGTTTATTTAAAGTTGCTGTGATTAAAAGGGGAGAACGATTCTAATTATATAGCAGGATCTGTTCAGCAAATAAGAATTCAGTTATGCAGACAAATTTCTTAGTTATGTATTTCCTTGCACTATTATTTGTTTTTGCTATTTACAAATATGGTCTATCAGTACCTCTCAGTGAACATGCAGCATGTGGATCCCTGTACTGCAGTTGACAGAAATCCATTATTAGCCAGAGTTAAAAGATATGCATGAACTCTGTGCAGGTTTTTCTCAGCAACACTATTAATATGCAAATTTATATACTCCAATTCACCACCATAATCTTTTTCTTTGATTGGCTCTTGTACTCAAACTTTTCAAGATGTGTCCAGCAACACAGACATATCTCAGCTTCTCATTTCTTGTTAAATAAGTAATAAACTCCAAGGTCAAATTCAGGATGGTGTAATTACCTCATTAACTGAAAACACCCTCAAGTTATCATTTTAATAGTATTAAGGAGAGGAAAGGCTATGACCCATAACAGTGAACAGCTCTAGTTCATAGTTCTGTTTCAGCTAGCCAACACTGACTGAAGGCTCTAAATGCTTAATCTCAGCACAAGCCAGAAGTTTATTTCTGACCAAGAAAACTATTCTGTGGTTTGATCAGACTGTAGTCAAGTGAGACATAAAAGCTAACCGACTTGACTAATACGGGGAAAATTTCCCCGAAGAACACTCACTGTATAGGCTTAGCGCTTTCTTATATGGTATTTAATCCTCATTATGCAGCAGCATGGGTCACCATTGATACATACTAATGAATGTTTCATCCAGTGCATTGTATTTTAAGTTGCATTTCTAAAAAATGGAGAACAGATCAATTTTTCATCCCTGTGTAATGACTCTGGTCCTGCAGCCAGCACGGCCATTCACGAGCTGATCACTTCAGAGCAGACTGGCTATTTGGAGGCCAAAAGCCAGCATCACATGGCATGTCTGGTGCTCTCATAACTTTCTGATGCCCTTTGTAGAGTCATACTCAGGTGAAAGTTGCAAACATTTCAGTTATTGTAATCTTATGATCATAATAATATAAAGCCGTCACTTCAGGATTCAAAGAACAAATCACGACCCGCAGAACAACCCCTTCAAGCTCCTCTAAGCCCCCTACACTGTGGCATCCTTCTTTTCGAGTTGTCTTGCACACTCCCCAGCCAGAGCTTAGCCAAGGGCTGCTCAGAGGCCTGGTGTGCCCATTACACCGAGTGTCTCAGTGTTTTGGCACAAGGTAGATAGCAGAACGAAGGGCTTGCTACTCTACTCACTAGAAACAGGTCCTTTGATGTATATTCTTAAATTGCTCAGATACCTTTACATGCTAATTTAATCAGACAAATATATTTCAACTGAACAGTATTTAGTACAGCAATTAACTACTGCTTGAATAGAGTATTTCAGATGACAGAGTAA